>NC_140969.1:64950863-64990863 GCF_056783735.1 Eptatretus burgeri
TCAAGACCCTCGGATCCCAAGCCAGCCACCCTAACCACAAAGCCAACACCAGGCATGATGGAGATTAAAAAAAAGATCTTGGTTTTGGATGGGGGGGGGGTGATCTAAAATGGTGGTGAATAGCTGTCTTGAAGATCTGGCAGGAACAATGGGATTGTAGACAATGTCGAAGTTGGTTGCACAGGTGGGAAAAAAAGAGGAACAAATAAGTGGAGATGAGCAATGATTCTGGATTTTGGTAGTTTCACCAGAAGGGAGTTGATGGTGGACCATGTGAGCCTTGCAGAAACCGGAGGGGGGAGGGGGACATACAAAACACAGAAAGAGCAGAGGGTGTAAGACCAGAGAGGTGGGGGTAGAAGACAGAAACCACTAACCTGTCTGCAATGGGAAAGTGATAGGTTCATATACTCAGCTTCGTCATGCGATATTGCACTGATCTTGAAGCCCTTAATTCCCACAACATCAAGGTGTGAGGCAGGGGAGGGTGCTGTAGGCAGCCCAGAGGGGGGTGCTGTACTCCATCAAGCTTTGGATGAAGGCTTTGTGGGTGGATTGGAGTTCAGGTGTGCCAAGAAAGGACTTTACATGATGGAGGATGTCCAGTCAGTGACTGGCTTTGGAGGCAAACTTTGAAATGTGGTTTGCCCAAGAAAGATCAGAGCTGATGGTGACACCCAAAAGTTTGAGTGATTGAATTTCCTCAAGATAATTTTAAGTATATGGAAGGGTTTGCCATGGGTGACGGAGGTCCTTTTGGAGAGGGAGCAAGGTCCAAAATGGTCCTTTTGGCGAGGGAGCAAGAGTATGATATTTATCAGGATTGAAAGACATATTTCAAGTGTTGGACCTGCATGATACTTTGTCTAGATCTGAAGAGCGGCAGGCAGCAGTCGCTTCCCTATCTGAAGAATGAGTGGTGTCACGGCAGAAGGCGGAGTCATCGGCAAATAGTTAAAAGGATACTCCAGAGAGCAGAAAGATCACTGATTAAGATTAAGAATAGGACTGAGCCCAGAACACTTCCTTGGGGCACTCCGGCCTTAACAGGGAGAGGAGATGAAAGGATTCCGTTGAGCCACATGTTGGCAAGTCATGTGTGGAGTTGGCCTTGGATGCCATTGGCAGAGAGTTTGGAGAATAAGGCAGGATGCCAGATTCCATTGAAAGCTCCAGCTATGCCCAGAGAGATGGCCCTGATCTCATGTCTGATATTAAGAGCCTCCATCCATTTTCTCCCCAAGGAGAAGAAGCAGCATGTCGAAGGTAGAGTGACCTGGTCTGAATCCGAATTGGTGATCTGAGATGAGGCCATTGGAGAAAAGGAAGGATTTCATATTATTATTATTATTATTATTATTATTTTGTATGCAGCCTATGGCTCTGGTTGGGTTGCATCATTGCTGGAAGCATGGCTGTGCCGCTGATGTAGTTCCCTGTTTGCAGTAAGCCAGGTTCTCCTTTTGCTGATCTTGGAAGGTTGACAGGCTGGGTCAACCCACCTGGTGTTATATAACGAGAAGACATGCGCTGAAACTCAAGACTCTACGATCTTAAGGCAGCCACTTTAACCATCAAGTCAACATCAGACTTAGAATTTCATATCAACGACGATTATTTATTCCCTGACCTTTTATCGACGTAGTAGGTTTATAATGCTATCCAGGCACCCAATTTGGGAAAGTAAAAATGGTGCAAGAATAGATGAGAATTGTGAGGGATTCGTTTAGTAACATGTATTACCTGCATATCTTCACGGTGCTGTCTCTCTCGATGTTCAAACTCCCGCGTTCTCCGCCTCGTCTCCTCAATGTTCTGTTGTGCAAGTAGATCTTCTGCCTGACCAAGACAGAGTACCAGAACGATATTAATATGAGGCAATATCGAATTTGAAACCTCAAAAAGACAGTTATATCAAATGCACACACACACACACACACACACACACACACACACACACACACACACACACACACACACACACACACACACACACACACACACACACACACACACACACACACACACACACACACACACAGTCTTTTCTTGGGACAACCATTATTCAAAGAGAGATGTTGGGATGGTTTCACATGATTATTTCTCGTGATTATCCCGACATTGTTTACATACTTTTTTGGAGTAACATCCCTACATCCTTTTGCATGAATTTTTATTTTATCATTGCCTCCGCCAGGGAAGGTGAAGGGGGTTGTTTTCTCCCCTTCCTGTCTGTTTGTGATTTGCAAAAATCTAAGATTTTTCAAGTATATTGGTTAGTCGATTTTGTTATTGGGGAGTCGATCTATCTACCCTTATTGTCATGTTTTTCGTCGTTATATTGGGTAGTCGATCTAGTCTACCCTTGTCAGGTTTTCCGTCGTTCTGTCTGTCTGTCTGTTTGTCTGCCCAGGTCAGTACTCCGTTAATCGTAGGCTGATTTTGATGAAACTCTGGTGGTAGGTTCATACCATGACCTAGTGCGCGTTTGACAACCGTTGCTATGGACCCCTCGGTTGCCTCGCAACGGGCCTTTGAAATTTTCAAAAACATCTAAAAAAAAAATATATATCGAAATTCAAAAATCAAACTATGATCGTTTGTGGCCAACACATTCAGCCTCCTTGACAAAAAAAATTCAGCCCGCTCCCATGAAAACTGTCGGAGAAGATAGACTTTGAATGAACCCTGGTCGAAAAAAAAAAAAAAAAACCAAAGAAACGAAGTTCGTTATATCTCAGAGACTATGAGTCAGACATACATGAAACTGGTATGGGAGGTTCATGGTATGTCCGAGTTATGTGTGAGAAAGAACCGTTGCTATGGACGCTTTTGTTGGCTAGTAACGGCTAAAAAACTACTTGATCGACTACCAATGTCCGCCTACCGGCTTGTTTGTCTGTCTGTCTGTGTGCAGGATATCTCAAAAAGTTGTGGACGGATACCGACGAAACTTGGTGGACAGGTTGGACGTGTGACAAGGAAGAAATGTTCCGATTTTGTTGAAGATCTGGATCTGGATATGTTTTTCAGTGATTCGTCTCCATTGAGAGATCGGGCCAAAAATGATATTTAGCATGATATTTCAAAAATACATTGGGCCCAATATGTTCTCATGGATCAGGCATTGCGTGGCAGAGGTATGCGCTCTACCAAGTTCCATTATAGTTATTACTTGTTATCTTACAAATGCTACTGTTTATATGCATTGAATATTATTCGAAACAGTAGTATTATCAGTTCCCATCGTGTACTCCCTTTTTGGCTGCTGGTTGCATCATTGGTTCAGGGCACAGCTATGCGGCTGATGCAGTGCCCCTATTACCAGTACACTGGTGCTCATTTTGCCGACCTCGGAAGGATGGCAGGCTGAATCAACTCCCTGGTGTCAATTCAGTGGCAAACTGGGCTCAAACTCAGGACCCGAGGATCCCACGTCCCCACCCTAACCGCTAAGCCAATACCAGGCTTGTTATTGTCAGTTAAAACAATCAGCAGCTCGGTTTCCTTCAAGTATGTTAAAGTGCAACTTTCAACACCCTCCTGTCTTTCATAACATAATCAAATGAAAGACAAAATACTGCATTTGAGTAATCAGAAGGAACCAGAATAAGCAAAGAGCAATGATAGTCATCAGGAGGAACCTGGATAGGATTTGGGTTTCAGCTGCTACTTCTCTACCCTCAAATGAATCCAGGTGTTGCCAAGTGAGCCTCATTCAAAAAATGGTAACTGGAACGCCACGAAGTGGAGTGCATACCTCGGCCAGGCTGAACAGTTTACGTTTTGTATCCCACTGATAGGCCGGATCTTGATCCGGATCTTCACCAAATCCAATAAATTAGTCCTCGTCACACACCCAACCTGTCCACAGCGTTTTGTCCAAATCCGTTCACAACTTTTTGAGATATCCTGCTCAGACAGACAGACAGACAATCTATCTATAATTCCAGCAGTGTGTGTGTGTGTGTGTGTGTGTGTGTGTGTGTGTGTGTGTGTGTGTGTGTGTGTGTGTGTGTGTGTGTGTGTGTGTGTGTGTGTGTGTGTGTGTGTGTGTCCGCAGTTTCTCAACGACCGCCGGTCCGATCTGATTGAAACTTGCCAGGAATATTGCTGGGGACCCGCGGATGTGCCTTTTCAAGGTTTGATATTAATGTCTGGGTGTCTTAATATTAATATCTGTGTGTTTGATAGAGAGGGGGGCGTCATAATTCAAGAGAGGGGGAGAGAGGGGAGGAGAGTTTTATATAGATAGGCGAGAGAGGGGGGACGTCAATTCAAGAGAGGGGCGAGAGAGAGGGGCGTCAATTCAAGAGAGGGGAGAGAGGAGGGGCGAGAGAGGAGGACAAAAGGAGTGGCGAGAGAGGGGGCATCACATTTCTTCTTCTTCTTCGTTTGATATGACGTCACAATTTACAGAGGGGTGAGAGAGAGAGAGAGAGAGAGAGAGAGAGAGAGAGAGAGAGAGAGAGAGAGAGAGAGAGAGAGAGAGAGAGAGAGAGAGAGAGAGAGAGAGAGAGAGAGAGAGAGAGAGAGATATTAGACGTCATATGAGAGAGGGGGTTTGATATCGCTTTATTTGATTCAATTGATTTGATTTGATTCAAGGTTTGATATTGTTCATCTTCATCCGTTTCAGCTGTTTCCCAGGTTTCCCAAGTTCTGGCCATTTATGATATGGTTGGTCCGATCTAATTGAAATAATGCCTCAATCCAGTCGTCGTTTACACGTACGGGCACGCGAGAGCGAAGGAACGGCCTGTGTGGTTGTTGTTTCTGGCACGCGGTTTGAAAGTTTTTTTTTTTTTTTTGCATGTACGGCCACACACGTACGGGCCCGCACTAGTTAAGAGTAAAAGAGAGGAAAATTAACACACATAAAGGTAAAAGCAAGATTTTGCACAAAGAGAGAGGTGTGTGTGTGTGTGTGTGTGTGTGTGTGTGTGTGTGTGTGTGTGTGTGTGTGTGTGTGTGTGTGTGTGTGTGTGTGTGTGTGTGATATTAGGGTGCTTCATTTTTGGGGGTAAAAAATAAAAGTATGAATATTCATGCTCCCTGGGTGTGCCTTTGTTCCATTTGACAGTAGAAACGAAACATACACACCAAATATGAAGCAGATTGGAGAATGTTTAGGGGTTCCTCAAGTTGGCACAATATTGTTGAAATTTGCCAAACTGTAACTGACAACTTGCCGTCGAATATGCACAACGCAGTACACGTCACAATTAATATGGTTGTTTGATATTTTCAAAAACCACAGCTGTCATATAGGATGAAAGAATAGTTTTTCCAAGGAGACCAAGATGAGCTTTTTGACATTGCAGTGCAAAATGCCCTCTCCATAATGGACATAATTGTGCCAACTTGAGGAACCCCTAAATATCATGGAATTTTGTTCATTTTTTGACCTATAAGTTCTTATGGGGTATTGGAACAAAGGCAAAATCAGGGAGCAGCAAAAATCAAACTTTCATTTTTTGGAACACCCTAATGCATATATATATATATATATATATATATATATATATATATATATATATATATATATATATATATATATATATATGTATATACAGGGTGAGTCAGAAGTAGTGCTCAATTTATGTCAGTTGATTGTTTGTTTGCCTTTGTATTACAGTGCACAAGAAGGTAGAAATAAATGAATGACATGTTTATCTCACCATTTATTCAAGAAAAAATTATTACGGAACTGTACCAAGCTGTTTTACTTGCAATTTTCAAAGTGCCCTCCCTCGTGATCGATGCACAATTGCAGCCGAGCAGGCACAGAGCGGCACACACGTCTGCAGAGTTCGATCTCAATTTCCTCAAACTTTTCCCTGATTTGAGCCTTCAATTCCTGAATGGTACGAGGCTTTTCACGATAAACATGGTCTTTCATGAGCCCCCAAAGAAAGAAATCTGGAGGTGTAAGGTCTGGGGAGCGTGCCGACCACTCGATCGGACCGCGGTGGCCGATCCACTTTCTGGGAAAGTTTTCATCAAGCCACTGACGAACATAACGTCCATAATGAGGTGGAGCTCCATCATGCTGGAAATAACGGTCCTGATCTTGTACCCTGGGCCAAAAGAAGGTTTGCAGCATATCCAAGTAAATTTCTGCAGTGACAGATCCCTCAAAGAAAAAGGGTCCAATTATCCCTAATGGAGATATGGCTGCCCAAACTGTCACTCCAGGTAAATTTACCTCCTTCTCAACTGTCACTCTTGGGTTATTCGCAGCGCAGTAGACACAATTGTGTCTGTTAATTGTGCCATTAACCTTAAAACATTCCTCATCTGACCAGCAGATGTCTAGCATTGTGTCCTCTTCGTGAAGTTTAGCCAAGACCTCTTCGCAAAATTGAAGATGGCGTGCCGCCATCGTTGGTTGATCATTACATTTGTAGTAATGTTTCACGGCCGCAATGCGTTGATTCATTGAAAGGTAATTCACGGTTCACTTTGGTGCAAATTCAGTAACTTTCCAAACTCGCAGCAATAACCTGCAAAACAAAATAAAAAATAAATAAATTACGAAAATTAATAATCTGCAAGACAATTATTAACAACATGACTTCCCAGAAACAATCAGACAGCCGAAAAAAACAGAAATTGGGTGCTACTTTTGACTCACCCTGTATATGTATATATATATAAATGTATATATTGTTGTGGAAATGGCCCTTAGTGTGTTACTAAATATAGGATTAGCCCAGACCCCCCATTAAATGCATGTTTAGCCAGGTTGTTCGGTAAATGGACGCTACATGTGTGTCGGGAGGTGTAAGAGACTGTTCATCGTTGGTACATTGGTGTGTGGACCGAGAGGCTCTTCTTCTTCCTTCCTCTCTCCGGACAATAGACTCTGCCCAGCGCGCTGAGAGGGGGAGCGGCCTACAGAAGGAAGTGAAACTGAAGGGAGGAGTTTGTCGGCTTCGGAAATGGGGTGCGCCCCAGAAAGAAAAGGTGGTGAAACTGAGCGCCGAGGTGGCGCCGATCGGCTGTACATGGGACGGCTGTGTCTGTTTTCGTGAGGAATGAGCCGAAAGAAAGGCCGGGAAGGCAACAGAGAAACGACGAGTGTCGAGTCGCGATCTGCTGGATGAGCAGTCGGCTTTGAGGTGAGAGAGCGCCGAGAAAGAGTAGGTGAACCTGAGGGTCGAGTCCGCCATCTGCCGAGGGAGTAACTGAGCCTGAGTGTCGAGTGAGGATTTCTGCTGAAAAGAAACAAGTGGCTGCCTGCACGTCGAGTCGGCGATCGACTTTCATGTGACGGTCCTCGACATGTTTGTCGATCCGCCTGCCGGAGCCCAACGCCTCAATTTGGCCTGGTCTGGTGAACAGGCCAGGCCTGGACTTGTATACTGGACCTTGTGCGAAACCAGCTGAAACCCACCATCGATCTGACAGTCTTGTGCCGTCGACATTGCGCGGGATCACAACACGCTGAGGAGGGTGTGCGCAAGCGGTGCCTTGCGAAGAAAGAGTACGGCGCCGCCATCTTGCCACGTGGCGTGCTCGAGCTTGGGGCTCGAATCCGTGGACATCCGCTTGTCACGAGCCACATTCGTGCCTTTGACACTTTCCTCTCATCCATGAAACATCACCAAGTACTCTGTGTCTTGTCTGCATGCTGTCCATGTCTTGTCTGCATGTCGTTTAAGGTTTATCTCGTTAGGATCCCCTTCAAAACCCGTAATCCGTAGCTCCCAAGTTAAGAACGGGTTATAGATTAATTATAACATTGTCATGAATGCTTTGCTTGTGTCGTGTTCCCCGATGTTCCCAATAAATCTGGCTGATTCCTATGAAGTTTCCACTTCAAATTAATTTGTGCCGCGTCGAGGAACGATCCGCTCGATTTGGATATAAAAACGAAAATGGTTACAGACTGGTAGACTCCGCTCGGTCTCTGACAAAACCAGTCTGTAACCGGGGTCTATTCCCCCAGCTGGCAAGGTACAGGTGTATTTTGGTATCGTGGTTCGAGACGCGTAACCCGAGAATTGTGCCGAACCAGCTGGCGTTATAACCCCGGAGACGGCGGTGGTTATGGTGGCGCCGAATCTGTAACATTTGGCTGTCGAGAGTAGGGTGCGAAAACCCAAACTGGTTACGGACAGTGATTGACGCACTCGTCCGAGCCCCCTCCCCCACCCCCGGATCTATAACAATATGTATATATATATATATATATATATATATATATATATATATATATATATATATATATATATATATATATATATATATATATATATATATATATATATATATATATACATATATATATATATATATACATATATATATATATATATATATATATACATATATATATATATATATATATACATATATATATATATATATATATATATATACATATATATATATATATATATATATATATATATACATATATATATATATATATATATATATATATATATATATATATATATATTGTTGTGGTTTCCGCTGCGTTCGGTGTGCGGATGACCGTTCCTGCCAAATCTCGGTCGCACGTCCACCGAAGGCCGCAATCTAGTCGTGACTTTCCGGACCAACCCCAAAATCCAGTCACGGATGCCTCAACGCATCATAAACCAGCAAATTCTTCTGTCCACACGCTACAGCAGGGGTCAGGAACGTGTGGCTCGCGAGCCAGGTATGGCTCTTTTGATGATTGCATCTGGCTCGCAGATAAAATTGGAGTTTGAAACTTGGAAAGCCCAATATTTCTCGCAGAAGCTTTACCTATAGTTTGAATGGTGTCGTGCTTCATTCACGTGCAGGGCTGAACTTGGCAGAAGGAGAGAAGAAAAAACACCTCCGAATTGTCTGAAGCGGTTTTTGTTTCGTCCAGTCATGCGGCCGACGCGAGTAGTGATTTCGGTTCCTCCAATGACGTGCCGCCGCCGAGACGCGTCCTGGAATTCATCTCGACCAATCACGCGCCACCGCTGAGGCGACTCGTGATTTCGGTTCCTCCAATGACGTGCCGCCGCCGAGACGCGTCACGGAATTCATCTCGACCAATCACGCGCCACCGCTGAGGCGACAGCATCCCAGAGTCGGCCGGCCGCGCCGCACCTCTCGAGTATGTCAGCCCGTGCGCAGGCCAGCCAGACTCACTTGGGTCAACATCTCCCTCTCTCTCATTTGCTCAAAGCTAACCCTTCGACGAAGAAGATGGCGAAAAGAAAAAAAGATGAGGGGTATCCTACATTTCAGGACGAATGGGCCGAAGAATTCGCCTTTGTGGAGAGAGCAGGTTCTGTGGTGTGTCTATATTGCAATGACAAAATTGCATCGATGAAACGGTCGAATATAAAGCGGCACTTCGACACGCGCCATGCTACCTTTGCATCAAAATACCCTGTGGGAGACAGCAGAAAGAAAGCGTGCCAAGAGCTACTGAGCAGGGTGCAAGCCAGCCAGCAGCAACTCCGCGTATGGACCCGGCAAGGTGACTATAATTCCGCCAGCTTTGCTGGATCTTTCGCAATAGTGAGGAACGGAAAACCATTCACAGATGGCGAGTATGCAAAAACGTTCATGCTGGATGTCGCCAATGAACTTTTTGATGATCTTCCGAACAAAGACAAGATAATCAAACGGATACAAGACATGCCTCGGTCGGCAAGAACTGTTCATGATCGTACCATCATGATGGCAAACCAAGTGGAGGAAACGCAAGTGAAGGACATAAATACAGCGCCGTTCTTTTCCCTGGCTTTGGATGAGTCAGCAGACGTAAGCCATTTGTCGCAGTTCAGTGTGATTGCAAGATATGCTGCTGGTGATACACTGCGTGAAGAAAGTCTTGCTGTTCTGCCAATAAAAGGGTCCACAAGAGGTGAGTATTTATTCAAGTCTTTCATGGAGTTCGCTCAAGAAAAAAATCTCCCTCTGGATAAACTTATCTCGGTGTGTACTGATGGTGCTCCGTGTATGGTGGGGAAAAACAAAGGATTTGTGGCGCTTCTCCGTGAACATGAAAATAGACCCATCCTAAGTTTCCATTGCATTCTACACCAGGAGGCACTTTGTGCTCAGATGTGTGATGGGCAGCTTGGCGAAGTGATGTCGCTGGTCATTCGTGTGATCAACTTTATTGTTGCCCGAGCCTTAAATGCTCGCCAGTTTAAAACACTGCTGGATGAAGTTGGAAATAACTATCACGGTCTGCTTTTGCACAGCAATGTGCGTTGGTTGTCAAGAGGGAAGGTGCTTAGCCGTTTTGCGGCTTGCCTGAACGAAATCCGGACTTTCCTTGAAATGAAAGGGATTGAGCATCCTGAGCTAGCCGAAACTGAGTGGCTCCTCAAGTTTTACTATCTCGTGGATATGACTGAACATCTGAACGAGCTCAACGTGAAAATGCAAGGCATTGGAAATACAGTGTTATCCCTTCAACAAGCCGTGTTTGCTTTTGAAAACAAGCTGGAGCTCTTTATCATGGATCTTGAAACAGGTCGTTTACTACATTTTGAAAAACTGAGACAATTTAAAGATGCATGCACAGCAAGTGAGCCCACTCAAAACTTTGATCTCCACCAGTTAGCTAGCTTCACATCCAGTCTCCTACAGTCATTCAAAGCACGCTTTGGAGAATTTCGTGAGCACACTCGTCTTTTTAAGTTCATCACCCATCCAAACGAGTGTTCACTGAACACAGCCGACCTGAGTTACATTCCTGGTGTCTCCGTCAGAGATTTTGAAGCAGAAGTGGCTGACCTGAAGGCCTCAGACATGTGGGTGAATAAGTTCAAGTCACTGAATGAAGATTTGGAAAGAATCGCACGACAGAAAGCAGAGTTGGCGAGCAAGCACATGTGGACAGAAATGAAAAAACTTCAACCCGAAGACGAGCTGATTATCAAAACTTGGAACGCGCTTCCTGTCACATACCTCACACTGCAGCGTGTGAGTATTGCTGTATTGACCTTGTTTGGATCTACGTATGCATGTGAGCAGTCATTCTCACATTTTAAAAACATCAAGTCCAACCTACGATCACGTCTAACGGATGAAAGCCTCAACGCTTGCATGAAGATTAACCTCACCAAGTACCAACCAGACGACAAAGCCATCAGCAAATCCATGCAGCACCAGAAGTCCCATTAATGGTGAGTATTATAACAACATTATTTAAAAGAATAAATTCAGAGGCTTATTATACTCACATTTAGTTGAATTCAGTCTTAAAATATATTATATGGCTCTCACTGAAATAGATTTCCAAATATTTTGCTTTAATGGCTCTCTGAGTCAAAAACGTTCCCGACCCCTGCGCTACAGGGTCGATCGCCGAATCATCGATGTACCTTATTATTCGCGCGGACAGAAATACCGGGAGTTTATACCATGACGGGAACTGCACGAAAACGAGCCGCTTAAGCGGCTCGTTCCAGATGCGAATGCCGAGCGGTTTTAATTCGCCAAATCCCGTCGGACCAAATTTACTTTTAGCGGCTTTAAAAGCCAGTTAATATCCCGAGCGCACCTTTGCGGTTAATGGAGAAAGTGACGCAACGAGCGGATTAACATTCAAACAATGGGGGTATTTATTTTATAATAGGCAGGGAATGAGGGAAGCACATAAGAACAGATTTATACTGACTAAAGCAATGCAAGTATATACAGCACAAAAGCACTTATACAGTTTGTTACTTACAAGACAGGGCCCACACACACACACACACACACACACACACACACACACACACACACACACACACACACACACACACACACACACACACACACACACACACACACACACACACACAAATGGTGGCTATTGCCTTTAATTCGGCCTTCAGCTCGGAGGATAGTGGAGCCGAAGCCAGGGTCTACTTTGGACCTCTCCTTGACGACGAAGGCAGGACAGGACGATGTCTCCGGACCAGCTCGATGAGCTCCCAAGACCAGCACGACGAGCCCAGCAAGACGACAACCACAGTGGTGACCACCAAGGCCACGACGACGACAAGAGCGCCCGCCGACTCACTTCGCTTCCTCCCTCCCTTCTCTCCTCCTGGGTGGCTCTGGCTTTGTCTGGCTCTGTCTTTTTTGTTCGGCTCAAACCGGTGGTGTCCGGCTCGGTCTCTCTTCTCTCTCTCTGTCTTTCTCCGTCTTTTATTCGCTCCGATGCACTCCCCTACCCCCTTCCCGGCGTGCGGGGAAAGTCCCCTGGGGTGGGAGTTGATCAACAACATACTTGTTTACGCCGTTCTGAGGGACCCACCCAAACCGTCAATTCTGTTTACTTCTCAGAATACCGGGGTGGGAGTTGTCGTTCCTTTCTGACCATACTTTGTGTAGAGGAGGGTTTTTCCTCTTCTCTGGTGGATCTCAATAAAACTCCTCATGATTAAAATAAATCACAGCGCATTCAACATTTATTTACCCATTAAACAAGGGACGGGAGCTATCCATAAAACACGTACTTACCAAGATAACTGATCTCTGGGGACCTGAATGGTTGAGTGCGATCGCCTTCCAAATCCGCAACAATATGTGTATATATATATATATATATATATATATATATATGTGTATGTATATATATATATATATATATATATATATATATATATATATATATATATGTATGTGTATATATATATATATATATATATATATATATATATATATATATATATATATATATATATATCTTCTTCTTCTTCCTCTTTCGGCTTTCTCCCGTTAGGGGTCGCCACAGAGGATCAACCGTCTCCATTTCGTTCTATCCTCCACATCTTCCATTGACACTCCAACCACCCACATGTCCGCCCTCACCGCATCCATGAACCTCTTCTTTGGCCTTCCTCTTCTCCTTCTGCCTGGCGGCTCCATCTTCAACATCCTTCTCCCGATATACTCCACTTCCCTCCTGTGCACATGTCCAAACCATCTCAATCTCACCTCTCTCACTTTGTCTCCAAACCGTCCTACCTGCGCTGTCTCACTCCCAACGAGAATCGCAGCATCTTTAACTCTGCCACCTCCAGCTCCGCTTCCTGTATTTTTGTTAGTGCCACCGCCTCCAAACCATACAACATAGCTGGTCTCACTACGGTCTTATATACTTTCCCCTTCACTCTTGCAGCTACCCTTCTGTCACAAATCACTCCTGCAACTCTTCTCCACCCACTCCATCCTGCCTGCACTCTTTTTCACTTCTCTCCCACACTCTCCGTTACTTTGGACAGTTGATCCCAAGTATTTAAACCGATCCACCTTCCCCACCTCAACTCCTTGCAACCGCACCAGACCACCACTCTCCCTCTCATTTACGCACATGTACTCCGTCTTACTCCTACTGCCTATCATTCCCCTTCTCTCCAGTGCGTAACTCCACCTCTCGAGGCTCGCCTCAGCCTGCTCCCTACTCTCCCTACAGATCATGATGTCATCCGCGAACATCATAGTCCATGGAGACTCCAGTCTGATCTCGTCCGTCAACCTGTCCATCACCATTGCAAACAGGAAAGGGCTCAGAGTCGATCCTTAGTGCAATCCCACTTTTACCTTAAACCGGTCCGTCATTCCTACCGCACACCTCACCGCTGTCACACTGTCCTCATACATATCCTGCACGATCCTCACATACTTCTCCACCACTCCCGACTTCCTCATACAATACCACAACTCCTCTCTTGGCACCCGATCATAAGCTTTCTCTAAATCCACAAACACACAATGTAACTCCTTCTGGCCTTCCCTATACTTCTCCATCAACATTCTCAAAGCAAACATTGCATCAGTGATGCTCTTTCCTGGCATAAACCCATATTGCTGCTCAGAGATCGTCACCTCTCCTCTCAACCTCGCTTCCACTACTCTTTCCCACAACTTCATGGTGTGGCTTAACAACTTTATCCCTCTGTAATTTCCACAGCTCTACACATCACCCTTATTCTTGAAAATCGGAACCAGTACACTTGATCTCCACTCCTCCAGCATCCTCTCACTTTCCAAGACTTTATTAAACAATCTGGTTAACAACCCCATTGCCATCTCTCCTAAGCACTTCCATGCCTCCACTGGTATACCATCTGGGCCAACCGCCTTTCCACTTTTCATCTTTTTCATGGCAGTCCTCACTTCATCCTTACAGATTCACTATCTCCACCTCATCCAACCTTCTCTCTCTCTCATTTTCTTCATTCATCAGCTCCTCAAAGTACTCCATCCACCTTCTCAACACACTCTCCTCACTCATCAGCACATTCCCATTTGCGTCCTTTATCACCCGAGCCTGCAGCACATCCTTCCCAGCTCGGTCCCTCTGTCTTGCCAATCGGTATAAATCCTTTTCCCCTTCTTTTGTATCCAACTTCTCATACAGCTCGTCATATGCCTTTTCCTTGGCCTTTGCCACCTCTCTTTTTGCCTTTCGCCGCCACTTCTTGTACTCCTGCCGACTTTCTTCATCTCTCTGACTATCCCACTTCTTTTTTGCCAACCCCTTCTTCCTTATACTTTCCTGTACTTCCTCATTCCACCACCAAGTCTCCTTATCTTCCTTCCTCTGTCCAGATGTCACACCAAGTACCTTCCTAGCTATCTCCCTCACAACTTCTGCTGTCGTTGCCCAATCATCCCACCCATCTTTACCACCATCCAACGCCTGTCTCAACTCCTCCTTAAATTTCACGCAATAGTCTACCTCCTTCAGCTTCCACCATTTGGTCCTTGGTTCAGCCCTCCCTCTCTTCCTCAACCTCACCTCTAAAGTCATCCTACAGACCACCAATCGATGCTGTCGAGCTACACTCTCCCCTGCCACCACCTTACAGTCACTAATCTCTTTCAGGTTGCATCTCCTGCTTAAGATGTAATCCACCTGTGTACACTTTCCTCCACTCTTGTATGTCACCCTGTGTTCCTCCTCCTTCTTGAAATACGTATTTACCACTGCCATTTCCATTCTTTTTGCAAACTCTACCACCATTTGCCCTTCCACATTTCTCTTGTTGAGACCGTACCAACCCATCACCTCCTCATCCTCTTTATTCCCTTCCCCAACATGCCCATTGAAATCTGCTCCAATCACCACTCTTTCATCCTTGGATACACTCTCCACCACTTCATCTAACTCACTCCAGAAATGTTCTTTATGCTCCATCTCACACCCCATATATGGGGCATATGCACTGATGACATTCATCATCACCCCTTCAATTTCCAACTTCACACTCATCACTCGGTCAGACACTCTCCTCACCTCCAATACCCTCTTGACATAATCTTCCTTCAGGATTACCCCCACACCATTTCTCCTCCCATCCACACCATGGTAGAACAGTTTGAAACCACCTCCAATGCTCCTAGCCTTACTCCCCATCCACTTGGTCTCTTGCACACACAGTATGTCCACCTTTCTTCTCTCCATCATATCAGCCAACTCTCGCCCTTTGCCAGTCATCGTCCCAACATTCAGAGTTCCAACTCTCACCTCCACACTTCTACCCTTCCCCCTCTCCCACTGCCTCCGGACTCGCCTTCCCCGTCTCCTTCTCCTCCTTCGCCCAGCAGTAGCACAATTTCCACTGGTACCCTGCTGACCACCGGTACCGGTGGCGGTCGTTGGTAACCCGGGCCTCGACCGATCCGGTATGGAAATTCGTTTTGTTGTCCGCATAATGATTTGGCATAGGTTTTTACGCCGGATGCCCTTCCTGACGCAACCCTGGTGGCCTCTTACGACACACAGGGATATGGTACACCTATTCTAACCGGGGCATACACCGGGCCCAGTACAACTGTTACTCATTTCGCCGACCTCGGAAGGATGGCAGGCTGAGTCAACCCCCTGGTGTTTTCGACTTGGTTTTATATATATATATATATATATATATATATATATATATATATATATATATATATATATATATATATATATATATATATATCACACACACACACACACACACACGCCGGTAGGCGACATGGGTGGTCGCTATATAATTGCATACTCGTCATAGTTTTTGACGGATCGGGCTGAAAATTTTTGACAGAGGTTGATTACAGTGCGCATAAAAGTGAGGAAGCGGATTTTTGATTTTCGAAAAAAGAAATATAAAAATATTTTTCGGATTTTTTTCAAAGTCCTGTTGCTGGGCAACGGTGGTGTCCATAGCAACAGTGGTCAAAAGCATACAACTAGATCCTGGTATGAACCTACCAGTCAAGTTTTATCAAAATCGGTTGACTCCTCTGGCCTCCAGAGCTGTCCATTACATACATACAGACAGACGGAAAACCTGAGAATAACGGTAGTCTCGCGACCACTATATATATATATATATATATATATATATATATATATATATATATATATATATATATATATATATATATATAATCAGGAGTTGCTCCCTGAGTTCAAGGCTCAAACACAGCAACAGGTACAAGCTCACAGAAGTCTATTATTCACACTTTGGAATCATATGATATATTTTGGATAAATTTAAAATTTATACTGCCCCATCATACTCTACAGGTGATAATTGTACTTTTTCATCGGTATAATATACAAATATACTTGTGACTATAAATAAATACCATGCCACCAAAATATAAAATACTACTTTACCTTTCAACTATCACTTAATAACTTTTAATCTTTCACTTTCAAATAGTTTAGAGGTACCTCTGTCCAATTTTTTTCTTGCCTGTTCATCAGTAACAATCTCTAAAAATTTAATTCAAAAAAGTTTTAACAAATCCTTCTAAAACATGTCCCACTAATGCGTCTTGCAATTTATGGTACAGTTCTCTATCTGATCTGTTATATTATAACTTAGGGAATTCAAGGTATTGCCGTCCACTTCTTATAAACTCGTATTTGAGATATGGCAGGCGTCATTTCCAAGGGTGATTGCATAGTGTATATATATATATATATATATATATATATATATATATATATATATATATATATATATATATATATATATATATATATATATATATATATATATACTTCTTCTTCTTCTTCTTTCGGCTGCTCCCGTTCGGGGTCGCCACAGAGAAATCATCTGTAATGATTTGGCACATGTTTTACCCCGGATGCCCTTCCTGACGCAACCCGGTCACCTCTTACAACACAGGGGTCTGGTACACCTATTCTAACCGGGGTATACACCGGTCCAGTACACTGGTACTCACTTCGCCGACCTCGGAAGGATGGCAGGCTGAGTCAACCCACTGGTGTATTAATTCAGTGGCCCAACAGGCTTGAACTCAGGACCTTTTTGGATCCCAAGCCGCTACCCTAACCACTGCGCCAACACCAGGCAATATGTATATATATATATATGTATATATATATATATATATATATATATATATATATATATATATATATATATATATACATACAGGGGGCTGCAGAAGTAGGTATACAGTAATGAAAACAAAACGTATTCCTTACTGTATACCTACTTTTGCAGCCCCCTGTATGTATGCAGTAGATATATATATACATATATATATATATATTTATACATATACATATATAGATACAGTATATAAATAAAGCTTTTTCTAACCACTGACTCACAGTGATATTAAGGATTGGTACCTTCATGGTGACGTAGAAAGCTGAAATTGTGTTTGCCAATGGGCATTGAAGAGCCGGTACACCGGAAAAAAGATCACAGAATCGTCGGACAACATCCATTAATGAAAATATAAAAAAATGAAAAAAATGCATGTGCCCGACCCGAGATTGGGGACGCACGGTAACTTTAAGCGCCGAATGGCATTGAAGCTGATACACCAGGGAAAAACACAGAACCGTCAGAAAGCATCCTATAAATTAAAATATAAATAAATGAAAAAATCAAGTACAGGTGAGCGTCCCGAGACAATGGGGAAGCACGGTTCGTATACTTACACAATGTGTAAGCATACCCCGTTAGTAATATCTAAAGTTCATTCTAACCACTGACTTACTGACTGATATTAAAGATTGGTACCTTCCGGGTGACATAGAAAGCTGAAATTATGCGTGCCAATGGACATCAAAGCCGCTGCACCGGGAAAAATCACAAAATCGTCGAACAACATTCATATATGAAAATATAAATAAATGAAAAATCAAATGCAGGTGAGTGACCCAAGACAATGAGGAAACACGGTTCGTATGCTTACACAATGTGGAAGCACACCCCGCTAGTATTATAAATAAAGCTCATTCTCGCCACTCACTGAATGATGAACTCACTGACTGATATTGATGTTCGATACCTTCTGGGTGACAGAAAGCTGAAATTTTGCGTGCTGACAGACATCAAAGCCAATACACCAGGAAAAATCACAAAACCATCTGAAAGAGTCGAAATGAAAATATAAAGAAATATATCCATCCATTGGGACCATACTCCGTACAGAGCGTTGGTGCTGCCTAAGCAGTTTACTTGGCTATTGGGCACAATCCTGGATGGGTCGCCACTCCGACGCAGGTAAGTATATATATATATATATATATATATATATATATATATATATATATATATATATATATATATATATATATATATATATATAAACGTATATGGATATCTATATCTTATATATTATTTCCGAGTTTGTGGTTTCGCGTCGCGCTATCTTCGACTTTGTTCTGCGCTCGAGTAATGTGATATTCGGCTTACATTATCTCAAAGACCATATGAGGTGCATGGTATAAAAAAGGTAAATAAAATGGTTCTGAAACAGAGAAATCGTATTCCACTTACTGCATTAAAGTAAAATTACTACTGATACTCTGCATCAGTTCCTTTCTCAAACACACCCACCCCAACATGTCGCACAGAGCGCGGGTTATGCTAGTATATACAGTGTTACGGATCTGGAAACCATAAGTATTCAACATACAGATGTCCCAAAAGTCAGTTATGTCGTTAAGCATGTGTGTTGTCAGATCCCTTTCCTTTTGTCTAGTGGGAGAATCAAAGGCGTGCATTGCGATTTATTTTAGTTAGGTTATTACATCTGATAAACCATCCCATCTGCATGACTCCTGCCCATCATGCTCCATCACCACCCGCTGGCTGCTCGTACCTTGACTTGCCGAGAGGGGGTCTCGCGGTTCCAGTTCTCGGCTCCCACGAACTTTGTAACTCTTGTCCGATGACCTTCGCGGCACTGACACTGTTACACGTCGAGAGCGAAGCCACGTGGAGGAGTAACTGGGGTCTCCTGGCAGGGGCCGAGGCCCCGCCCTGGAAAGGTGGGCCGGAGGACCCTGTCCAATCAGAGGTGGGCAGCGAGGTGTGTTTTCGTCCATGGAGAGAGGCCAAGAAAATTTCTGAGACTCTGTAAAAAGGGTCCGGTCGAGTTTGTTTTCACGGTGGCTGTAACGGGTCAAGTTTGCTTTTACGGTGGCTGCAAGCAGTCAGTTTTGTTTCACAGTGGCTGTACCGGGTTCTGGAGTTTCACGGTGGCTGCTACGAGGAGTTTTAAGGAAGGACAGAGCGACCCTGACCTCCCTCAGTGGACCCCAATTGTTCACCACCCGAGTTCCGCCACGAACCACGAGTCCCTACGTGCGACTGGGGACCGGACCAACGACCTTTGTCAGGTGCCGCATCACGGAGCATGCCCTTCCTCCGACGGTCAGGTACATCACCGAACTCTGACCCCCAGCTTGTCTCTCTCCACGGCTGCGGGGGTCCAATAAAGACTCTGGGTTTCTTTTCATTTTGTGTGTGTGTCTGTGTGTGGGCCCGTCTTGTAAGTAGATCTGAATAAGTGTTTTTGCTCATTGTAAATATTCCTTCTTGCATATTCGCATTAAGTCTTGCCTTTGTCTTTTTATTGTAAATAAACATTTGTAGAAATGTTCCCAGTCCATTTCTGTCCCTTCTTGAATTGGTCCAGCATGGTTCGGATCTGAGTTTAGGTGGGGTTTTATCCCCGATAATCCGTTCATTCCAGCCAGCACGGCTTTGGCAGTTTCTGCTCGGCTGCACCCGAACTGGAGTTGGTCGTTGGTAGTTGGAACTCTACCGCAGTCGGTAGAGTGACCCGGTTCGAGCAAGACGTGCCGAGGGCATGGTTTCCCCAGTCGTCGAAATCGTGTATTTAATTAGCAAACTTGGTTATAGACAAATAGACCCTATGCTACGCGGTTGAGATGTTTAACCAACCGTGGTCGCCAATGACCCGCCGGCTCGCAGAGTTATCCGAGCGACGGCCTACAATTCCGGGGAGTTTGGTGGGAGACGACGCAAGCTTTCCCCACCTAGTGGTGGTTCTCGTCACCGACCCCCGGCCCACAACAGTATGTGTGTATATATATATATATACATATATACATACATACATACATATATACATATTGTTGCAGTTTTGGAAATTCACAAAACACCATTCAGGTTCCCCGAAGATCAGTTATTTCGATAAGTAAGTGTTTCAGGTCAGAATCCTCACCGATGTGTAAAGGGTATTATTCGTGTACCAGGCTGCGAATCTTTGAGATAGCCATTATTCTTTTCCATCTTTTATTTTAAAACAAACAAACACCAACCGTCATCTCTTCTCCTCAACAAGCAGCGCCACCTTTGCCTCAACCGAGATCCTCCCCGTTGAACAGCAAAGGCCACACGAAACGTGACGTGAACGGTCATGGTTCGACCTAATTTGTATAACTGGACCACAGAGCGACTTCCCCGAAAGCCAGGGGTGACGTCAGACTTGGGGTTTCCCGCCAGGCTTACCAGGGGTGAGAGGTCGGAGGTGAAAAGTGGGCAGAGCCCGGCCTCGGGTTGAGAGATCAAAGAGCGGCTCGCCTCGGGCCAATATAAGGGAGGAGCTCGAATGAGTTCGAGGCTGATTCGGAGATATTCATTGCACCTCTGGAGGAGAGATCAGCGGAGATTCATCGCTCTCGGTTGAAAATAAATGTCCCCATTGTTTGAATGTCAATCTGCTTGTTGCGTCATTTCCTCCCATTGACTTCCACGGCACGTTCGGGAAATTAGCCGGCTATTAAAGCCAATTAAAGTGGTCAATTGGTCCGACAGAACTTGGCGATTAAAACTCCTCGGCATCGCACACAGAACGAGCGCGCTTTAGAGGCTCATTTCCGTACGAGTTCCGTCAAGGTATAAATTCTCGGTACTTCTGTCTGTGTGGATAATTAGGTATATCGAGATTCGGCGATTAACCCTGTACCGCGTGAACAGAATATTGACAGTTTATGGTGCGTTAAGGCATCCGTAGCAGGTTTCTGGAGTTGTCCGGAAGCTACGACTGAATTCCAGGTTTCGGCAGACGTGCGACTACAGTCGGACCTTAAGCGGTGTGCGTGGCCATCCGAACCGGCTAATTCGTAATAATATATATATATATATATATATATATATATATATATATATATATATATATATATATATATATATATATATATATATATATATATATATACATATATGCCTGGTGTTGGCTTAATGGGTGGTGGGCTTGGGATCCTAGGGTCCTGAGTTCAAATCCCACTCTCCTGTTGAATTAATACCAGGTGGGGTTAACTTGGCCTGTCATCCTTCTGAGGTCAGCAAAATGAGTACCAGCTTGCTGGTATCCTGTGTCTGAGTGGCGACCCGTCCAGGATTGTGCCCAATAGCGAAGGAGACTGCTTCGGCAGCACCAACGCTCTACACAGAGTATGATCCCAATCTCCTCTCCTCCACATACTTTTAGCCATGTCGTGTATTTTCCTTTCCTGGAGACTGCGCAGCCCAGCTTGAGCAACTGTTAGCTGAGAACAAATACCACTCATGCAAGTTGTATTTGGTATAAAACGAATACATCTTGGGTAGCGCGTGCGTTCTCAATGTCAATTGCAGGTCGCTACATCAAACTTGTATTTTAAAAGTGCAGCATGAGCAAATGTTTCCACCAATTGGTACATTTCGCTGTCCATGTACATTTCAAGGGTGTACGTTAACCAGCACCACAAATTGTGTTGCGAGTAATTAAATCTGGAAAGACTAAAAGCATAACTTTAGTTTGACTCATCACCGGTTCCCTCCACTCATAGGGGGTTCTCTCTTGTGGTCGCTTGACGAGGAGCAAAGGCCACTGTAGCACCAATGCTGTTCCTTACTGCCTTGTGATTACGTTCCACAGCCTGTTATGTGGTCTCTTCATGATAAGCCAACATAAGGAATCTTTTACAGGGCAACAGTGTAAATACGATAGCATCAACTCTGACTTTGAAACATCAAAACTGAATTTTATTATTTCATTTGATCTATTTTTCCATCACATCGAGTAATATAATTTGAACTATATTGTGAGCAAGATGTATTATATAGTAATCTTGATTTTTTTTACTGCAACCATCTGTCATACTGAGGAGAAATGAAGCCAAAGAGCTATCTCACCCCTTCAATTATTACCACCTTGTGGGGCCAACCGTGAAGCTTTTTGGCACAAGCCATTCAGGAACCGGATGGCAAGGCCTGACATTCGAAAGGTGGTGGCAGGAATTTGTAATTTGTTCAGTGTTGTGGAAATAACTCACCTACTCTGTATTTAAAGACACCGAAGGATTTTTAACCTCCACCAACTCTTGCGAGCAGATGGGACACCCATCTTAATAATCCTTCCAAGGGACGGTGCACTTTTTGATGTGACCCACTGCCTGCGCAACAACAATCCCAACAGTTCATACTCGGCCCGAGAAGCTAAAACCAGACAATACATTTTGCAGGTAAGTGTGCTACCTTTGCACCATCCTGTCCAACAGTGATGCCTCAACATAGTTGTTGTTTTGTATGCAGCTTGTGGCTGCCTGTTACATCATTTCTGGAAGCACGGCTGTCCCTGTTGCCAGTAAGCTGGCACTCATTTTGATGACCTCAGAAGGATGACAGACTGAGTCAACCCACCTGGTGTTATTTCAACGGCACAAAAGGGGCTCGAATTCAAGACCGTAAGGTCTCAAGCCAGCCACCTTAGCCGTTAAGCCAACACCAGGCTTTTCAACAAGTTGTTGAAATATTATTCACCGTGTGCCATTGTGAGCTGTCACCACATGTGATGACGTCATAGACGACTAGAAATGGCAGAGATAAGAGTTTTAATTGTACATTATTTAAAAGGTAAATCGATTTAGCAACCTTTCCATCTTTCATTTGTTTCCCCTCAACATCCTCTCTTGTTTAATTTTTTTGAAAGTCTCGACCACTTCATCCCACACGTTGCCTGGCGTTGGCTTAACGGTTAGTATGGCTGACTTAAGATCTTAGGGTCTTGAGTTTGAGACTCTAGCAGTCATTGAATTAACACCAGGTGGGGTCGACTCAGCGTGTCATCCTGCTGAGGTCGGCGAAATGAGTACCCTCGTACTGTAATAGGGGCACTACATCAGCAGCACAGCTGTGCCCCCAGAAAATGATGCAGCGGAGCAGCCACAGGCTGCACGCGATAGCTTTCTGGTGATTGCTGGAAACATTCATCGATGTCGTCCCACGATCTCTTCTGGAATGTTCGTTTATTAAACTCTTCCAAGGTGACACCATCACTCCACATTTGACTAGACCCTTAAAGTAGGATTGATAGATAGCACATGACTTTGTCCTCACAAATATCGATTGCACGGGTTAATATATAACTTTTTAATTGTTTCCGAATATCGGTGTAGAGTACATCGTCGGCCTTCTTTACAACTTACACCTGTGTGTGATAATCTCACATGGAAATGGCATGACATGTCTTGTGACATGAGACGACCCTTTGTGTACCGAGTCAGTTTTTGTCATTCGGGCGTTCACGTCACAAACGACTTTGATGCATATAAAAGTTGATCAAGAGGTCAAAGTTCATATCTTCTTGTGTCATAAACATGTACAAGAATTCATGCACTGTGACGATGATTGGCTTTGTCATTAATTTAAGAAAATGGGATTGAGCCATTTTAGCTCCAAAGTGTTCCTGTCTAACATGAATTCCACGAGACATCGGATTGGATTTTGAAACGCTTTATAAACGTGGCGAGTAAAGGCTTCCATGTACTCTTTCAGGTCACAGTGATTTATTATCAGAGTACTTGTCAAACGTTTGGGCAAGCCAGTTTACTTGTAATCACAAACAGATTGTGAAGATGTCCAGGAAAATTATTACAATTTTGGATTGACCTTATTATTTAATTCTTACAATTTTGGAGTGCATTGAACTGCTCGGTTATCCTGATATTGTTCTGTGACCTCACAAAAAAGTCCTCTTCTTGCCCTGATTCATGAGACATCACATGGTTGACGGACATGTCTGAATGCTGAAATACAAAAAGATAAAAATGAAAATTTTGCATTCATTCATTTTCTGACCCATAGCACCCGCTGTTCATGAAGATTCCTCGAAACCAATGGAGACTAACAGTAAGGGATATTGTATGACATCAATGCGCTGTGGACGTTGATATCAAGAAAGTAAATAAATAATTCCTGAAGTGTCGTAGAGTTTCGTGTGAGTGACATAATGTAATGATCTACTGCTATCACTAATTCATGGGCCTCTTGCTGCCAAGATGTCTAGAGAGGAAGCATGCTATCGATTTGGTGTGTGAAGAGAGGGAGAGGACGCGATGGGGGTAGAGAGCATAGAGATCGACGGGCAGAGATAGTCCCAGTAACATAATAAAATGCACTAAAGCAGATTGCCTCTCCACTTACATGGTTAGTATCGACATCCTAATGGAAACTTCTCATGCTTGCAGCACTGCCTTCAGCATTGGGCAGGTGGAGGTGAAAGGATAAAGACATTCATTGGAATCTTGACTCCTTTCCCCGTAACACAACTCCACTGACGTGCTATCCACCCCCTCCAGCCCCATCGGCACAATCTGAGATCCCTTGGAGAGCCCACAGATGGAAATGTAACTACGAAGTCCATAGATACAGAGCTAAATTTCACTTTCACCTTTTCACATCAATTATCTACAGAAACAGGAGACAAGTTTAAATTGGAATTAGATCGGTACCTGGAAGTTATGGAGATAGAGGGGTATAGGGATGTTGGCAGGACTCTTAGGTAGTTTGAGCACTGCCGGAAGAATTGATGGGTGATTGTGTGCATGCGTACGGAGTGCTGTTGGTAGGGGTCTCGTCAAGGGATATAAAGTGGTTGACGTGTTTTTTGCACATGCCCCCTCCCCTGTAAATAATAATCATAACAACAAATATTTAAAAAATATACAAAAACTACAAAAAAACCCACTTAATTAAAAAAAAAACATTTTGCATTTCTTATTTTGATCTGGTGTTGACAAATTGGTGTGGTGTTGGTGTGGCGCAGGCATGATGGGCTGAATGGCCTCCACCTGTGTCTGATTTCCTTGTGTTTGTGTTTCCTTGTGTTCGCTACTTGTGCTAATGAAAAGAAAAATGAGGAAAATTCAACTCAGAAAATGATCAGAGTCCGATAAAGAAGAAAAGATTTGGTGGCCTGGATGGCATTCCCATCTGTGCACCTCCTTTGTGATGCTGAGATTCCTGGTTCATATTCTGTACACTTTGTGAACTTGTTCATTGTTTGGCAAATGTATTCGTAATTCATATAAAAGTGCACTAATACCTCCTAATACCCTCTATATGTACAACTCTTCTCTGATGAGCCTTAGATGAATATTTAAAAAAAAAATTTTTAAAAATGGAAGTTGGTCATATACTCCCAGCCGTGACACATACCCTCAGACACACTTTGGTAACCTTTTCTGATGACCTTTATCAAAGGTCATGAACCGAATGACTTCTCTTGCATACTCACCATGATGTGTTTGCGTCAAATGCGCTAATGGTCAGGTCTTAAGTAGCCATAATTAATGTATAGTTGGTGCATTTCCGATGGTCTCCTATGAGGCCTGTACATCTGCTCACTGTTAACAGCTTGAAGAGGACAACCAAGTATTTGTAGAACTTTGTGTTGATAAGAGGGAAAGATTTGCATGCAAGCTTATGCATAAATACCCAGGTCACAACGGCATGAAGTATGTAGTCCAAGAGCAGTATGTAATTTCATCCAACTTGATAGAGTCCACACTGGGTTTGGCACGATCTGGGATAGAGGTTGCGTAGGAATGGACAAGCAAGTTAGATGTGAGCTTTGGAATAGTCAAGCACGTTGGCAGAGGAATGGCTGCTATAACTCGTACGTTGAAAATTAACAATTGAGGTTCATAAATCATATGGTATCGGTTAGGAGGAACAACAGCTCTGAAGGTCTAACAATCCTGTGTGTTTGATAACGAAGCCCCAGTCTGCTCTCTGATAGTGCTTATTAAGACCTGCTGAGGCAAGAAGAATGGCATTGTTGATACCATGTGGCAGTGGCACCATAATTGCCATTTAATCATTTGTAATATGAGACACCATTATGCTTTTGAATGAAATGGGCTGTTTGTGTCAATCATAGATTAATGACTTGATCCATGAAATGTTGTGATATGCCGGGAGAATAATTGCATTTTGGGTTTTGCAGGAAGGGAGTTCGGATGGAAAGGGAATGAAAGAAAGAATGCTCGTTTGTATTAAAACACGCATGGGGCTAATAAAAAACAAGTGTAATAATTGAATGGAAATTAGAATTGAGAGAAATGTGGGAGAAAATAAAATTTAACAGTTGATGTTTAAATTTAGCACTTGCACTAATATAATTGTGAATTTCCAAAAAATGGATTTAGGTTTGGTTATGAATGGAGTGGCCTGATCGGCATGTGTTTCGTAAAAGATCCCAGAATCACGAGCTAAGTGGTGCTTCGATGATGAGGATACTGGATTCATGTTTGGTGTATCCTGAGTCAAGAGGTTATGATTCTGTAAATCCCAAATTCAGAAACCCATCTAACAGGTTGATTTGTCTATTCTTAACTGATGTCCTTGTAGTTCAACGAAAAGGATGCTGATGTTATTGTGCTGCATTAGATGTATGTACAAGCTCCTCCTTGAGCCTTAGAGTTGCTTCCTCCTTCAGACTTCCATTGCTGTTTGAAAGTGTGATGTAATACCACCTCATTTTGGTTTGTGTTTTGAATGAGTGTTGTGCTGCCTTTAATCTGTAAAATATTGTTTTGCGCTATTTTTCTGCATGCCTTGTGATGACATTCAGCAGCAGCAGCAGGGGAGAGAGACAGAGACAGAGACAGAGACAGAGACAGAGACAGAGACAGAGACAGAGACAGAGACAGAGACAGAGACAGAGATTTGCACGTGGTCTCTAGTTTATCATGTTCCTGGCACCAAAGCGGGCACATCGTGGCCCATCTGCTGTGCCGCCGAGACGGATTAGCCTCTGACCCTCTTTAAAGCCGAGCACGAGTTATGGCCGGACCCATTTTTGACCTACACAATGTATGCAGCGATGTTCCAGCTACCTTTGTCCTCTGCTTAAAGGCTCTAGCAGTCAATAAATATTAACTCAACTAAAGTATGAAATCGCTAAAATATTAACTCAAGAACACCCTTTCAATAAGGGAAGAGCAGCACGAGGCTGCTGCTTGCACCATTTCTGGGGTTGCAGGGGTGTTGTTGATTCAATACCAAGCATAGGTTGGAGCAATAATTTGGAATTCGGTAAGACTACAAGGACACAATGGCCTGCTCTTTCGAAGGATGTCGTAGGATCTTTAATGTCCGCACTCAAATTCGAGCTGATAACTGACTCAAGGTCCACTCTGAAGGACTCGTTGATAAAATGTCCATGCTGCAAAGCAAGAGCTTGAAAGTTTCTAGTCAAGTTGTGAATCAAACCCAGGCTATGCTCAAAAGTGTGTCTGCTAGCTCTAAGTTTACTATCAATTAGTTTGAATTAGAAAAAAAAAATCTTTTTTTTTTAAAATAAGGGGAATTCAAAATAATTTTCCCTCTTTACTTTTTAATGATAGCAATTGTGGAATCAATCTCCTGCTTGCTTGTCATTGTTGTCTGATATATATATATATATATATATATATATATATATATATATATATATATATATTGATGTTGTTCGTCTTTCGGCTGCTCCCGTTAGGGGTCGCCACAGCAGATCATCCGCATACTGATTTGGCATAGGTTTTACGCCGGATGCCCTTCCTGACGCAACCCTGGTCATCTCTTACGACACAGGGATAAGGATTGGGTTTCGCCATGATTCCAGGCTGCTCTACATCCTCTCATAGCACGGCCCAGTGCAGAGCTCCCGTCCTCAAGCGATCCTCCAACCCAAGCCTCCGAGTAGCCGGATTACAGGCGCACGCCACTATGCCTGGTTGTCTGATATATATATATATATATATATATATATATATATATATATATATATATATATATATATATATATATATATATATATATATATATATATATATATATATATATATATATATATATATATATATATATATATATATATATATATATATATATATATATATATATATATATATATATATATATATATATATATATTTTATATATATATATATATATATATATATATATATATATATATATATTTTATATATATATATATATATATTTTATATATATATTTTATATATATATATATATTTTATATATATATATAGATATTTTATATATATATATATATTTTATATATATATATATATATATCATATATATATATATAAATATCATATATATATATATATATATATATATATATACATATTATATATATATATATTTTATTTATATATATATATTTTATATATATATATATATATATATATATATATATATATATATATATATATATATATATATATATATATATATATATATTTTATATATATATATATATTTTATATATATATATATATATATATATATATATATATATATATATTTTATATATATATATATATATATTTTATATATATATATATATATATATATATATATATATATTTTATATATATATATTTTATATATATATATATTTTATATATATATATATTTTATATATATATATATATATTTTATATATATATATATTTTATATATATATATATATATATATATATATATATATATATATATATATACATACACATACATCCATATGCATATGCATATAGTTGCGGGTCTGGTGGTTAAGGTTAAGCCCCCGACCCAATTTGTGGTGGACGGGCGGTTAACACTGCCAGCCTGGATAGCTGAGTGGTTTTCCTTCGGAGGTGGACACCTTTATCCTTGGAGATTATAACACATGTGGGAGGGGTATGGCGTGGCACTGGCGGAGCGACAGAGGCACATGGAAGCACAGCACAAGGAGTTTATACTCGAACCCCACGACAAATACACGGACACTTCAACTTAAAATAAACGTGGGATTTAATGAAAATAGACAAACTTTTACAAGGGACAATAATGCAGAATGTAATAATACATGAGGTAAACTATGCCTCAAGTCGAGGTTCCTCGACACACAGACAAGGGGAAATGAAATAAAAGAAAATCCTTTATTCTGGCCCTTAGCTTTGTCCAGAGATGGTCCTTATCGAACTTGCAATCAAGGTGCTTCGACCTGCACATGTAGACGCGCCCAAAATGGTGCCAAGCCGCTCTCTTGCAGCGGGAAAAATGTACGCCAGGTGATTTGTGAGACGATATTCAACACCAGGGCACAGAGACCACTGTACAATTTCTTCGTCGATCACGCTTGCCGATACGTGGCATGCAGAATGGCGCTGTCCCTTCAGTGATATACACGAGGCTTCAAGGTACGTCTCATACGACTCAACCAAGAGTCAATGGCCAGCATCTTGCTCCACCACACGAGCCAATTCACCTCAGCACGAACATGAGAATCGTGCCGTCTTCATGCGTCAAAGGAAAGCCATTTCATCGTGCCAAGAGGAGAGTAAAGTGAGATCCTCTATCCTCGCCACATTCTCTCTCGAACGCATGCGTCCCTTACACCGAACTGAACCAACAAAGCGACCAACCTCCTCGCTTCTCTCCTTGATGTCACACTGAACAACTGTCTACCTCCAGGGCGTGGCTTGCTCGCATGAAACCCGGGAAGGCGAGGCTTCTGCCTGCTCAGCTCGCCTTACTTGCTTGTTCGCGTTGTTGTTGGTATAAAAACACTATCTAAATGGCTGACTTGTAAATGCAAAAACGTAGGAATAGGTCACAGTGGGCAATCACATACTGGGGAAAATTATCCTTAATCCCTATCTAATTAACACCGCACCAACCCCCATGTGGTGACACATAACACTTAAACTCATAGTTTCTCGACTTAATTATGTCGAGAAGTCTCCTAAACGTTCAGGAACCAAACAACACTATTCACTCCTAATTTTCCGATGAAATTCCTCCATCTACCCCCACAACCGTAACAATATAAAGCTCTTTCTAACCACTGACTGACTGATATTAAAGATCGGTACCTTCCGGGTGACGGAGAAAGCTGAAATTTTGTGTGCCGATGAACATCGAAGCCTGGACACCAGAAGAAAATCAAAGAATTGTCGAACAACATCCATAAATGAAAAAATAAATATAAATGAAAAAAATGCAGGTGAATGACTCGAGACGATGGGCAAGCACGGTAATTTTGTGTGCTGAATGACATCAAAGCCAATGCACCAAGAAAAAAATCACAGAACCGTCAGAAAGCATCCGTAAATGAAAATATTGTTACGAATTTGGGAATTCGATTGCACACAACATACAGTTTCCTTTAGTCAGCTATGTCGATAAGTGCTTGTTCCCTAGATAGCTCACCTTCCATTGTTTAAATGTTCAGAAATTGAATAGATGCGCTGCGGATCGATTTAATAGTTAGGGAACGAACAATGGAGACATCCCTCCACCTCTTCTGTGAAGAGCAAGAAGAACCCTGCCGTCCCATGACTCATGATGTCAACAACTGCCTCCCACCCGTGGCTGAGCGGGGGATGAAGCACGAGGGCATGAGTCACGCCGGGAACGGGGGGAGGGCGGAAGAGGATAAGGAAGAGATCTTTTCTTTGTTCGTGTTGGGCAGAGTTGGAGAAGGGAGTTGAGGGGAGTCGTTCAGCAGACCGTCGGGTCCTGCTTGGCTTGCGTTAGGGTTGAGGCCTTCGGAAGCTTTTTGCTTCGGCTGGCTGAGTGAGCTTTGGCTGAGGCCTGGCTTGGGAGGAGGCTTTTTGGAGGCTTTTTGCTTCGTTGGTTCCGTGAGCTTTGGCTTCTGCTTGGCTCAGGAGAGCTTTTTGCTTCAAGCTGCCCTATTAGGAAGAAAGTTAAGCCAGTCGCTCGGCTCGAGCTGCGAGTGGTGGCTTCTTCTTCTTCTTGGTTCGTGGAGCTCTTTGTTCTCCATTTTGGTTCCCAGCTTGGTGCGACTCATCGACCTCTTCGTGGAGGTTGGTTCCTCGGGGAAGCAACACATCGACGGGAAGGTTCGGCACCTTGTCTCACCAACACGTGTTGAGAAGTGCGGGAGGTGGTTCCTCGGGGAAGCGACGCATCGACAGGAAGGATCGGCGCCTCGTCTCACCAGCACGTGTTGAGAAGCGCGGGAGGATTCGTGGGAGCTCGGGAAGGATCGCGGCTCGGCGATTGGATCCAGCTCGCTCTTGCTGGAGCCCGGGTCCGAACAACTTGAAGACCACACGAGGTGGAGAGGTTCGAGATAGGCTCTGGGTTTCAGCTCACCTGTCCTCCGAGCTGGAGCTCGTTATTAAAGGCCTCTGCCACCATTTCTTGGGTGTGTGTGTGCGTACGTGTGTCCGTGGGCCCGTCTAATAAGTAGGAACTGCTGTTAAGTGTAAGTGACTGTGCATAATAAGTAGACGGTTGTAGTTCTTTTGTCGTGCTTTTGTTGCTTGTATAATTGCATACGTGTTTTGCCTTGTTTAATTGCATACGTGCTTTATTATAATAAATGTCCTTGTGTGAATGTAAACCTGTTCGTTGCGTCCATTCCCTCATTGAACTGCCCCATCTTGCACTCGGAATATAGTTGGTTTTTAAATAGCCGGTAAAGTGATCGGGTCCAACGGGACTGCGCGATAATACCCCGCTCGGTTATCCCAAAAGGAAGCGAGCTGCTTAAGCGGCTCGTTTCCAAGCGGTCCCATTGAGGTACAATCTCTCGGTAACCTACCTGCGCGAATAATTAGGTAAATCGAAGATTTGGCGATCGGACCCTGTAGCGCGGGTAGAGTGCGGACAAGGTTGTGGTGGGATTAAAAACCCACCCGTGACTGGTTTCTGGCATTGTTCCAGAAAGTCACGACTGGATTGTCCATTCCGTGGGCGAAGCGACCGCTATTGGTTAGATGCGGTCGTTCGCACGCCAACGGGCGGGAATTTTACAACAATATAAATAAATGAAAAATCAACTGCAGGTGAGCAACCTGAGACAATGGGGTAACACAGATCATGTGCTTCCACAATGTGTAAGCATACCCCACTAATATATATATATATATATATATATATATATATATATATATATATATATATATATATATATATATATATATATTTCTTCTTCTTTTGGCTGCTCCCGTTCGGGGTCGCCACAGCGGATCATCCGTATGATCCGCATAGTGATTTGGCACATGTTTTACGCCGGATGCCCTTCCTGACGCAACCCTGGTCGCCTCTTACGACACAGGGATATGGTACACCTATTTTAACCGGGGTATACACCGGCCCAGTATACTGGTACTCATTTCGCCGACCTCGGAAGGATGACAGGCTGAGTCAACCCCCTGGTGTATTAATTCAGTGGCTCAACGGGGCTTGAACTCAGGACCTTTTGGATCCCAAGCCGCTGCCCTAACCACTGCGCCAACACCAGGCTCATATATATATATATATATATATATATATATATATATATATATATATATATATATATATATATATATATATATATATATATATATATATATATATATATATATATATATATATATATCTTTCAAACCACTTACTAATTGAATGACTCACCATCCATCCATTGGGACCGTACTCTGTGCAGAGCATTGGTGCTGCCTCAGCAGTCTCCTTGGCTATTGGACACAATACTGGACGGGTTACCACTCTGATACAGGATACCAGCAAGCTGGCACTCATTTTGCCAACCTCAGAAAGATGACAGGCAGACTCAACCCCACCTGGTATTAATTCAACAGCCAAGCAGGATTTGAACTCAGGATCCCTAGGATCCTTAGCCCACCACCCGAACCATCAAGCCAACACCAGGCATGACTGACTCACTCACTGACAGATTTTAAAGATCGGTACCTTCCGGTTGACGTAGAAAGGTGAAATTTTGTGTGCCAAAGGACATCGAAGCCAATACAATGGGAAAAAATAATCACAGAATCGTTGGACAACATCCATAAATGAAAATATAAATATATGAAAAAAAAAATCAACAAAAAAATGCAGGTGAGTGACCCAAGACAATGGGGAAGTACGGTCATTTTGTGTGCCGATGGACATCGAAGCCGATACACCAGGAAAAAATCTCAGAATCAAGACATTTCAGCTTTTCATTTTTAATTGACTTGTAAAAATTTCTAAAAACATGTATTCACTTTGTCATTATGGGGTATTTCGCGTAGAACGGTAACAAGAAAATTAAATTTCATCCATTTTAAATTCAGGCTGTAACACAACAAAATTTGAAAAAGTCAATGGGTGTGAATACTTTCTGAAAGCACTGTGAATATTATTGTCGAAATGAGTATGAATGGGTAACATATTTAGTATAGTTCAGCTATCTCCATTGTAAATGTAACAGAATAAGTATTAGGTAATTTGTCGTGATATCAGATAAGTGTCGCCTACAGTATATGTCTAGAGGAACAATGTCCATCCTCCCCAGTGTATGTGTAAAAAAAAAAAAGCTGCCAACCCTGCGATTCTTTATTTTATGTTCTCACCTTTGTAATTTGTCTTAAATGTTATTTTTGGTGTCTGGGTTATAAAGGTGGGTGTGCCGAGCGGAAGTGGAGGAGGTGCCTTAGAACCACCATTTGAAAGGCTGCATGAAGTCGACAGAGCTACCGCGTGAAAGCCATGCCTCCACCCAGCCAACCACATCTCTCTCCTCCTCCCAAGCCAGACACCTATACAAAGGATGCACCTGGGCTACCACCCTGCACTGATTCTTGCTGTGTTCTGCCAGGCACAGCTGGGGTATTTGTCTTGTCTGCCTCTATCTGTTGTCGATCTCCTGTTGTACGATTGAAGGTCTTTAAGTTGGATAATGAAGGAATCTTCTGATCATTCGTTGGTTTCATGGGCACATATGTTCAGTGGTGGGTAAAGGGCATATTGCATTATAATTGTTATTGCTTACTTCATGTATTCCCTCCCCCATGAGCTATCACTATAATTAATTAGACTTGGTCCTGGGGGGGGGGGGGGATTTGGATTGTCATTATCATTCCTTTGGTAATTAAGATAGCCCATTAATGGTTAATTGGCTGTGACAATTAATGCCACATATCCCAACTGTGCCACACATCTCCGGCTCTGGTCGGCCGTTAATTAGAGTTGAGGTGTGTTATACCAATTAGAGTAGTGCCTGGCTGATTTGACGGCCCCACTGGTACGATATCAGAATGAGAAGGCCCGTTATCTGGCATAGGGCCATTGAAACAGTTGGGCATTAGTCCCATTGAAATGACCCGCCAGATTCGTACCAGGCAACTGGCATGAACTGCTGGGATAAAACACACCTCAAAGAAAAATTGCAGAGCACACAGATTGGTGCTTAAATATATATATATATATATATATATATATATATATATATATATATATATATATATATATACATACATACATACATACATACATACATACATACATACATACATACATACATATTGCGGTTCTTGGAACTGCATTCATACAACAGATCGGTATCCCAAGACAGTCATTCCATTATTATACGTGTAGATAGTCCCCTTCCTTTTGTTTCGCGGGACGACAAGGGAGTGCGTTGCGATTATCTAATAGCTACGGTTGCTTCAATCATTTTTTTCCTTCATTTCATCCCCATTCTTCTTCTTTTCTGATTATTCCTGAGGTAAATCAGCCATGTGCACCTTCGCTGTAAGGTGCGGCCTCGTAGAGGCAAGCGCGTGCGGCACCATGGTGAGGAAACTGCAGCGTCGAGTCGTGTGATGTGCTAGTTGGTGCTGGACTATTGACTCGAGCTTCCGATGGTCTGGGGGGAATTGCCGATTGCATTAGAAAGGCATGCAAGTAAATACCTCTTAAGAGGTTGCACGAATGGTGTTTTTCACCGCACGGGAAACACGGCCAGCACGACGCCCACGCTGCACGAGATGCGCACAGAGGCTGATAAAGCCGACTCCACGCCATGTTGGGCAAGATACGAGTGTGTGGGTAGAAGCGGCTTGTTCTTTTTTTAACCGCAATACCTGACACATATTGGTGTTCGCCCCACACACACACTAGCGGAATCGTGTGAACGCGAGCACTGGCCAGGTGCGTAATGGCGGAACTGCGCGCACTGTATGGAATGTGCTCGAAAGCAGACACGTACGCCGCTCGTAAAACGTGCATGGATTTATCCATGGTGATATACCCTCGGTCCTCGCTGGCAGCGGTGGATTCCCCACGGATGGTGAACGTCTTCTCGTCTCTGCGGCCAGCGAGGCTGCGATCGAGCCAGCGAATGTATAGTGCGGGCCACATTGGCACACGCGGAACGAGTGTGTTGATCGACGCTGGTCGAACGCCCGAGCGGGCGTGCGGGACCCTCGACCGGTCGCCCGGGGAGTTTTGTGGGATGATTCGCGTGCCAATTTCGGTGTGGGCGATTCATGTCATCTCGTGGGTTCAGAGCGCAATATTGCCGCTGTTTGAGATGGCCTTGCCTGAAATGAAGTGAGGCGGTTTCCGGCCCAAGCTGGCAGGCCACGTGAGGGGTTGGGGCCAATCGGAGCACCTGATTCGGGCGATGACATTGAATTTGGCATGGCCCCCTCCCCCCCAAGCTTCGTGCCCTATAAAATACGGAGAAGTTCCTCTGTGTGTGTGTTTTCACGCGGTGTGTTCCTGTTCCCACCTCCTGCTTTTAGTCTCCGCCCACGCCTCGACGTCGACTGCACCCACCTGCCTGGTCCCGCCCACTACTCCACCCTCGCACTCCGGACTCGCCCTTCTCCACTCAAGCTCCTCCTTCAGAACACAGTCTCCACACATGCAGCTGGGGCCAAAGACAACGCAACTACTGTCGGGTACCGCACCATGAAGCACCCCCCCCCCGAAACGTATTGGTAGTCTGCGAGCCAAGACTGAGGCTGAGAAATACACTTTTGATGTGACACCCCTGCTATACAATTTTTGACACTTGGACCATATCAGTGGGTGTGTTGGCCACCTGAAAAGTGTTATTGGACACCTCAACTCCATTGCGCAACTTCTGTGGGCAGGTTTCTTTTTTTTTATAAAAGGCCATGACTGAAAAAAACATTTTGGGGGTAAGGGAAACTAAATTGACCATTCCTTCACAATGGAACACCCCATGACAACAAATTACCACTCATTATCTTTGTGTAGATGAATGCTACAGGTTAGTGTCAAGCAGATTTCAATTGGGTGACCAAGGTCACCAGAGGTTAAAAGGTCAGAAAAATCAGGTCACGCCAAAAATCTGGCACTTTTATCAAAGAAATACTGTATAGACCCCCTTCCTATACGATTTTATCTTAAAATACCACTTGAATCAACTCCTTAGACCCCTCTGATATTTTTGGAGAAGAAACATTTCAAATGGATCACAATAAAGTGCACCATTACCAGCAAATTGATTGTCACAAATCTGAAAATCACTAAAAAAATAAGTGGATTTTCATTACTTTTGTTATGTATGTTATGTAAAAGTACAGTACTGATAATGTCCATTTGAATTTTATCATTTATTGCAAAAATGATTTAAATGGTCAATTTGCTATACATGTATAAAGATGAGAAAAGACTGAAAAATGTCACAAGGCACTGCAGTGTCATATGTGAGAGACAAAAATGATGAAAACTATTCTAGGATGTTACATTCTGCCGATCAACTCCCTATAAGTCGATGCTACTTGGACAACTCGTGATATCGGGGGTAACATGCCCTAAATGGATTGTAAGCTCAGAAACAGCATAAGCTGCCTTGCCAGGGCTCTTCTACACATGTCACTACAATAACGTTTGCTTTCAAATGTACCGTCAGTAGCCAAACGGTTATCTGACAACTACTAGTTTGTCAAAGATACAAAGAGTCGTGCCGCCTTAAAGCATGAAAGAAATGACAGTTAACTTTTGCCACGTTTGAAAAGGCAATTCACTTTTATTCACAATTCACAACGTCTATTAGAATTAATTACCTAAGTGGTGCCGCCAGCTACAAGTTACTGTTGTCTAGTCCTCGTCTTCACTGTCCTCAGCCAGCCGACCACATTTGGCTCGGTCACCATTACAGCTGCATGCAATGATACATGCTGGTCCAGCCTTAGCATATGGGCAGTTCTTTAAACAGGCTTTCTTGCACTTACAGAAAGCAAGTTTGGCTGAGTCTGGTTTACTATCCTTGTGCTTCATGACAAGAATTAATCTGCCAGTATTATCAAAATGTCTGCCGTATTCCACCAGTTGTAGAATGGTTGGGTTGCATAGATTTGCTTGCTTGTACAGATTGATTTGACAAAGACTTCTGAGAACATGATAGTGAAATGCATCCTCAGTAGGAGGCAGAGAACGAAGATCTCGTTTGCTGGAAGCAAATAAATGGGCATGCAACCGATCGAGAGATGAATAGCCAGGTCTACCGTACAACTGACAAAAGTAATCTCGAGCTTCATTGAACACTGATGTCCACACAAGAATCTGTATGCAAGAAATCAGTCAGTTGTGGCATTGTTCCAACACGTTGTAGTGCCACGTTGGCCGCTCTCTTCTTCCCTCGTCCGAAAGGGTAGCTGACAGAATCACATCCTGATACAACATAGGAAACAAGTAATGTGGCAGTAAGTTCTAAGGGGTCCTTGTCCACTGCCTCTGATAACTTACTCACCAAGTCATGAATTGGTAGAAAAAGGTTGTTCTTTTACACCCAACAACTCCTTGACATTTTGGAGCCATGGTAAATGATACATTGCAAGTAATATGATGTCAGTATCAGTAACATGAATGACGAATATACTACTATCCTGACAGCTGGCTGCATGCGCAAATATTCTGGTGTCTGCCTCATGGGGGTGGGGGGGAAGATGGGTTGATGGGGTGATTGGGTGATGGGGTAAAGTGGTAAACAGTTCCAGAACTCACTTAGGGTGCTGTAAATGGACTTCAATGTACAAAACAACTGTCATCGGAAAGTTAGAAATTTCCTCAAAAAAGTGAATTTTAGCGGAGTTTCAGATTTGCGATGAACAAATCTGTGGTCGGGTCATTTCATGGTAATGCCACTTTGTTAGGTGGTTTTTTTGTCTGAGGAAAAAATGAGAAAGTTGAGAATTGTTTCATGTTCTATTATAATGAGAACACATATCCGAATACTATAACTAGTCATGTAACATCAGCTGCTCGTTTTGTAACACATTATGAAGCTTATTTTTCCCGAGGTTATGTGTAACAACCGCGTCATCTCCGTCACACTGTCAATTCCGTCAAACATTCGTTGGTACTCAAAACAAATAAAGTAATGCTTCAACGATGCACTTACACTGTTTAGAATCCTTCTCAATTACAGAAATCTGACAGATGTTATTTTGTTCATATTTTCGAGAAATTCTAAAAAAAAAACTAATGATACCGCATTAAGGTGAGCCCCAGGTGAGACACTTTCAAATTGTTTTACGTTCATACCGGGTGTAAATTTTGCAAATGACCCTCATCAAATGGTTTCATTGGTTGTAAAAGATACACTTACTTTCAAACACATAGGCGATGACACCTGCTAGTAATGTACCAAATATTTTTTAGCAGAAGCCTTCCTGCACTCTGATTGCTAATGTTGTTGATACGATATGATCTCAAAAATGGTGCAGAATTACTTGAAAAACTGAAAGTGCATAAGAAATAGTTCAAACTTCCAATGTCAATGGCAAAACTCATATGAAGTTTAATATTGAGCACAAATTTACAGTGCCCCACAACTTTCTAGTGCCCCACAACAGTTGCTGGGTATTATTTCATGCGAAAAGAACTCCATCGATTCTTTGTCGTCTCCGTAACGGTCCTCAAATGTGACGGCGATGACCGTGACGGATATGATGGTTTTCAGAAAAAAGGCGTGCCCACTCTCCAGCAATCATAGGAGAAAGCAATAATGTGTGATATGACCAGGATCAAACAGTTTTACAACTTCATTACCCCTTTACAATCAATTTTTTTTTCTCAAAAGCAAGATATTGAACGTTTGGAGTTGACAAATTTATAGTATACTTATCCAGTGATGATGTTCGCTGTCAAAATTAGACAAAATCAAATGATTTGTTGGAAAGATGAGTAGACCACGGATTAAATATGGCGGGCGTTCAACACTTGTACAGGTCTCGGCAGATAATTCAAAGCTCGTGCACATCTGGCACCCAATCAAAAAAATGTGACGGAGATGACAAATTTTTATCGGATGGGGTCATATACTGTATTTATTTCAGGAATGTCCATTGTATCCCTTCAAATCACTTTTTAGACAACTTGCTCCATCGGATGTGGTCACAAATATCCATACACAAGTCTTCAAGCAGATTTATTACTTGTAGATATAATTGAGGTGGTACACCAACAAGTGTGAGTTGGGACAGCTATATTTGGTATACCTCGACATTTTAGACTGCCAGAAAAAATACGCACAGCCTCAACCCGGCATGTTTTTATGTTTAGTATGTTTCAACATCATTACACTATCGTTGGATGTGAATTTTAAAGCCATAGATTGCATTCTATCCATTCAGTCTCATTGTGAGTGTGATGGACACCATTTCTGCACTTTA
>NC_140969.1:64995863-65023363 GCF_056783735.1 Eptatretus burgeri
CCCACCCCCCCCGAAGAAATCAGCCCCCATCCCCCTCTTCTCACCCCCCAGAAATCCTTGTGGTAAACATGTCATGACATTAGGCTTGGGGGGAGGTCGAATCCAATGGGAATCCTTTGGCCTTACATCACCATGCAAATATTTATCACTGACCTTTACACGACCTTGCTGAGTTCAAAGAAAATCCCACTGTGCCCTATTATGCAACTGGTTCTAGGACGAGTGTAAGCAGTTCAGGTTGGATGTTGGCCTACACAGGAAATTAGACTTATTTGGTTCGCTTCGTTATCACAGTGCAACTTAAAAGTTTTATGTTATGACCATTGGGTGTTTTCTCATCTTTCTTCTTTTCCTTGCTCCACACTGTCCATCTTTTCACTGACACGACGTATGCACGCTCCATCACCACTCACAGCGGTACAGCCGAGCCTTGGAGGATCTACAAAATGGCCGAGAGGGCGAGGTGAGCTGCATAAATAATTGATGTTGAGGACGCATTATGCTCATGATGGATGGATTTGTGATGCTTCCCGTAAGGCTGTCTTGCTCTCATATCCCCTACCAACACCGCAGTGTCCGTTCAGTTTAAAATAGTCAAACCTCTAATGCTTTTTCCGCATTAAGCCAACACGAGCCATCACCGACATTTCCTCTTTTCATGACCATCACACCGTCATTGCTGCCACTTTCACATCGAAATGTCTTCATTTTATGCTACGATGATCATCGTCATGAGTTTTGACATCATTTTAGTACGCTATTCGGAATTTAGCATTTCCAATCACAGCCATGCCCTCCAGAATTTCAAGTGCATTGGACGAATTGTTTATGCGAGCAGGAAAAGTTTTTTTTTTTTTAAACTCTCATGCTGACTTGCACATTGTTTACTCGTAGTTTGATATTCACAGCCAAGACATTTGTCACATAACTGCAATTATAAAAGACAATAAGAAAATTAGCCAATCAGGAACCTTTTGTGGTGGAAAAGGATTCCAGAAACTATGAGGTGCATCAACTTGGAAAAAGTCTAATGTTCTTCTTTTTGTACAAGCTGTTGTTGTAATTGTATGAGTATATCCATCCAATAGAAGGCATACTACTGTTCAGCTATCCGACCAGTGATGTCAATAATGTGGGTACAGCTTCCTCATGGTTGATCAATTCGAGTCTGAGATTGAGCAAATCAACATGTCAGAGTGTGAAGGACTCCAATGGAATATTCTTTACAAATACTGATGAGCTGTGTAAATCAAGGTGAAGGGAGAGATCTCCACAGGGCATTCATTACCTTAGACCAGCACCGAAAGGGAAATGGTCACATGGATTTAAAAAAGTTTATGTATGAACATTAGTCTTGGACTGGACCATGCTGTTTCTGTCTTAATGACTTCATCAGCAGGACTAATACTAAATATGAAACTTATTAAAAACATGCCCATGAGCCAAAGCCGGAGCACCAATTGTTTTCAGGGTGCTTAAAAAACAAAAATTCTTACTGGCAAAGAGAGAAAGAACGAAATGTAGAAATGAGAAGTTATAGAATGTGAGCAAAGACAGAAAAAAAAGAAAAACACCAGCAAGCCCTAACCATGTGTATCATGAGCATAATAAGTGGAATAAACACTTTCAATAAGGTTAAATTCAGACAGGAGAAAAACTCAACTAAAACTGGAAGGGCACTCGGTAGAGCACGTACCTCCACCACGCAATGCCTGATCCACGAGAACATATCTGGTCCAATACATTTTTGAGACATCGTGCTACATATCGTTTTTGGCCCGATCTCTCAATGGTGAAGAATCACTTAAAATTATCAAATCTAGATCCGGATCTTCACCTGAATTGAAATAATTCTACCCTGTCAAACACCCAACATGTCCACCAAGTTTTGTCAGAATCCATCCGCAACTTTTTGAGATATCGTGTGATATATAATTTTTCATCCTATCTCTCAATGGTGAAGAATCACTTAAACAATTCGAGTAGTCAGATCCGGATCCGAATCTTCACCAAAATCGAATCAGTTCGCCCTTGTCATGCACCCAACCTGCCCACCAAAATTCATCCGGATCTGTCCACAAACTTTTTGAGATATCATGTACACAAACAGACAGACGGACAGACAGGGGTGAAAACATAACCTCCTTCACCTTCGGTGTGGCGGAGGTAATGAATGAGATATAATATATATTTTGTTGTGGTTCTGCAAAACCGCGTGCCTCTAAGGCAATGGCACCCAACATAAAGTGATCCCCAGGCAGTTATTTCATTTGTCTTCGTGCAGTCAGACCTTGCCCTCATGTGTAATGGGTTAACGGGACGAAGTGTGTTGCGTCGGTCTAATAGCTAGGTCTAATAATTATATCTCTATCTTCTTTTCAATCTGGATTTCCATCCAACCCTTTCCTTTTGTCCATGATACAAATCGAAGCAGGCACTGCACCCAGGCAGCCACCAGAGAGAGACTCAACACCAACACTGTACAGGACACGCATGGTGCGTCCTTTCATTTGAATCTGTGCACTGATTTACAACGGCATCTCACCTTGCTCAACCTCCGGTCACCAGAAGCTCACTACCTCGATCACCAACATCTCCCGCACACAAGAAAAATCACCCCGTGCCTCCACGCACCTCCACGCACCTCCGCATTGAAACAATTCACCACCAAAAGGGTGTGCTCTCGGACCGTGTGGTGTGGGGATGGGAAAGCACGTTAACAGCACCAACCGCAGCTCGCCGGAGGTGCCCCAAACGGTCATGCGGGACCAACATGACCCTCGCCCAGTCGCCAGAACACGGCCCAGGAATTCGATGCAAGGCTCTGGACCTTGTCACGCCAGATGTGCGAATGAGGCCGCTTCCGGCCCCAGGAGCCTGGCAGGGTGGGGCTGGGACCTAATGGAAGGGCACGATTCGGATGATGGCGCGTCGCTTCAGGTCGTCATCCCACCCCTTGTCCAGGGCTTATAAAAGGCGGATTGTGAAGCCGTTTCTCTCTCTCTCTCTCTCTCTCTCTCTCTCTCTCTCTCTCTCTCTCTCTCTCGCTCTTTCTCTCTCTCTCTCTCTCTCTCTCTCTCTCTCTCTCTCTCTCTCTCTCTCTCTCTCTCTGTCTCTCTGTCTCTCTGTCTCTCTGTCTCTCTGTCTCTCTGTCTCTCTGTCTCTCTGTCTCTCTGTCTCTCTGTCTCTCTGTCTCTCTGTCTCTCTCTCTCTGTCTCTCTCTCTCTGTGCACTTCCTCACCTGTCTCACACTCGTCTCCGCCTCTTTGCTCCGCCCTCTCTTCATTGCACCTCGTTGTCTGCCTGTCGCTGCATCTACACTCGGTGTTGGTCTGCGACAGACGTTCTTCTGGACCAGTGCGGAGCATACGTTTCCTTGAGCCCTGGCAAAATTATTAAGCAGGAGATAATGCGCCGACTCTTAAGGTGGAATCGCTCAAATCGAGCATCCCACGGAGCGTATTGGGTTGTGCGGTCGGCCAACCGCTCGAGGTTTTGAGAGGCTGTTGGTTCTCATCTGCTAGTTCTCATCTCCTTCCTTCTGGCTAACTTATCTTCAGTGTGTGTGTGTGTGTGTGTGTGTGTGTGTGTGTGTGTGTGTGTGTGTGTGTGTGTGTGTGTGTGTGTGTGTGTGTGTGTGTGTGTGTGTGTGTGTGTGTGTGTGTGTGTGTGTGTGTGTGTGTGTGTGTGTGTGTGTGTGATGGCACCTGTTGTAGGATAAATTAAGATTGTAGAAGATATATTGGGATAAGTCTGCTCTGTGTCTGCTTTTGTAAGTTGCTTGCCTTTTGTCGCACCTCACAAATTCCTTGCTATCCCTGCTGTGCATAATAATAAACCCATTTACTGTGCCACATCCCTTTCCATGCCTGATTGTAAATAAATACATTATATAGACATGTTCCCAGCTCATTTTCGTATTTTCTTTTGTTGGTCCAGTGTGGTCCGTATCCGAGCTTAGCCGGGACGTTATCCTCCAACGATCTGTTTTCTAGCCGATACGTCCTTGGCAGTTAAGCTCGACTGCATCTGATTCGGTAAGGTGATCCGGTTTGAACAAGACATACCGAGGGTGTCTGCCCCGGTAATTAGATCACCTGACCATTTTAGGTAACTTGTTTCCATTAGAGGAAGGACCCTAAATCACGTGGTTGAGTTATTGGCGTTCACGGTCGATTAGTGACCCGCCGCGTCACGGAGTTATCCATGTGGGACGGCCTGCGATTCTGGAGAGTCTGGTGGGAACCCGAGGTAGCTTCACCCCCCCCCCCCCCTTGTGGTCTTCTCGCCCCGACCCTGTGTCCGCAACAATATATATATAATTTATATTTTAGGTTTATCTCTAACACACACACACACACACACACACACACACACACACACACACACACACACACACACACACACACACACACACACACACACACACACACACACACACACACACACACACACACTGTAAGACGTTGTCCTTTATAAAGTTTGCAGTGTTAGCGTGAGAAAATTCTGATTATATCCAAAGGCTCAATAGGTCAGTGGGCTGTCACTGCCAAAGTGATGAGGTCCTTGGGTAAGAGTCCTGAGTCGAGTCAGAATTTTTTTCACACTAGCCCCACACAGGAATTTATTCCCGTGAATTAAAAAAAACAGACCTCCCATTTACAGTTTATTGGTGAGGTGTGGCCTTCATGATAAGAAAAAGAGTGGGCACCGGTTAATGAATGTATTGACAATGGTGTATAAAACTAAGAAATCACCGATGTCTTCTTGGTATGGTCGTCATTTGTTTTTCACTTTTTGCATGTTTCAAGTAGGCTGATATAAGAGCTGGAGGTGTGGATGGAAATAGTCGTCTTCTTTTCATATTCAGCTCATGGCTGTGGATGGCACCCTGTAGGTTAGAGCAGGAATTTGTAATTTGTTCAGGGTGCTGGTGATAACTCTACTCTTCGTGAAGGACACTGTGGGATCTTTAACGTCCACTCACTAACGCCAGCAAATGGAACGACCAACTCAACGTCCCGATAGGGGATGGTGCACGGATTGATGAATCGTCCTGCATGTGAAAAAATGAACAAGGGTGACAGTTTATAGCCGAGTCAGAATTCAAAACCAGGATAGACAGCTCAGAGGTGAGCATGCATACCTGTAGGTCATCCTACCAACCCTGATGGATGGAAATCATTAAATAAATGCAAGCAAATAAACAAGGAACCATCATCGATTTACATGAACCCACTCATGACACAAATGTTTGCTGTCGTTCTCGCAGGTAGAGAGGTCACTTGAATGGAGCTGAACGACGCAGTGTGAGAGGTCAGTATACCAACAATGGAGCAGACAGGTGACCAGGCAGATGCCGACGTGTCTGTTTACTTAGACCAAGTGCAAAAAATAGTTTGCGGCCAAACCTGTTTCAAGTGTGTACAAGTGGTAATGAATTACAAAACATGAATCGAGTTCCTTGTCTGCTTTGATATAGAACTGAACAGTCCGCTCTGTCTTTGCTGGGACTATAGATCTGCACTCAATGATTAACATTTGGTTTTCACTCGAGTTACATATTGTTAGACGAGGGATGTTAAGAAAGCTCGACGATCAAGATACTCAAAATTATCCAAGATGCATCAACATTATTATTTAATACATAAGCATATATAACTGGTAAGCATATATACAAATATATATATATATATATATATATATATTCTTACCAATTATATATGTATATAATTGTATGTTTTTTAATTGAAGGATCCAACTCATACTTTTTCGGTATGTCTTGGACTATTGTGAGTATCTTGCTCGTTCACCGATTGAATGTCCATGTTTGTGAGTCTCGTGATCTCACATCCTATGTCGATTTGACACTCGTAAGAAATGTATTCGGATCAAGAATATAAATTATGTTCTGTATGGATCGAAAGGGGCCACTTTGAAGATGAACATCCGATTATGTTTCTCTTTTTGGCAGTTATACTTGTATTTGGCTGACGGGATAGCCTCGATGTATGCACTCTCATCTTTGAGCCGTCGAGCTTAGGTTCAAATGTCGACACAGCTATAAACTGTCACCTTTGATGCTTGTGTGTGAGAGTGAGGTGTACGTGCACCGTCCCTCGGATGGACGTCAAGCTGGAGGATCTGTCAGACAGCACTGGTCGTTGGTGGATGTTAAAGATCCCATGGTGAAGAGTAGGTGAGTTATTGCTATCACTCTGAACAAATTAAAATTTTCTGCCCTGAACAACTGCTGGTGGGTCAATGGCAAACCACCCAGCATGACCTTGCCAAGAGACCGGCACCACAGACCTTGATGATGATGATATTTGTACTCGGGTGTGCATGAGAGTGTTCTGATGGGCTGGGATGGCCACCTCTACCTGGAATATCCCCACTCCCTCCCCCCCACCCCCACCCCATGCTGCACCGGAGGGAGCGGCTGCATCGAGTTTGTATAATTGTTACCCCACGCATGCGAGGTGAAAAGTGGGGTTAAGCAATTGGTTCACATTGTCTGTCTGTCTATAGATGCCGGTCTATGATCGAGGAATTACTTCATTTCAAATGAATTTCATATTTTTAATATCATAGAATACTAATCGGAACATGAACCTGCAGTTTCGGAGTACTTTGGCTGTGAAATTGGCAAAATGTACTGAATCCCATCCCAATCGCACATGTGCAGAGAGGAGTAAAAATTTTTTTTAACTGTCTGCCTGTTTGGCAACCAAACAAAATTGAAAATCATTCCAAACAGGATATTTACTGTTTTTAAGGATGTCATAAAGGACACAAACAACACGCACGAAGAACTAATTTGACGTGTTAAATAAGGTGGTGAAAAAGACACTGCATCAACAGCGGTAAACTTCCGAAAAAGAAATGTTTTTTTTTTTTCTTCTACGGCCCTTAAAAGCTTATTTTTTTTTCTAAATGAATTATATACTTGAACACTGTAGAACACAAATCGCTTTCTTAGTAGTTTCAAAAACCTTCAGATTAGCAGTACTTGGACAAATATTTACTCCATCTCATGCCCCGAGGGCAGGGTAACTGTGAGGTTCAGCAATCATGCGTCATGCCCCAAGGGCAGAGTAACACTGAAGTTTCAGCAATCATGCAGTCTCATGCTCTAAGGTCAGAGTAACCAGTGATTCAGCATTCACATAATCTCATGCTGTGAGGGCAGAGGAATTGTGAGATTCAGCTTCAGCCAAATATGGTGGCGCATCATGCTGTTTGTTTAGTGCCAAATGCAAAGCAAGATTTTAATAGGCCTGTCCCACGTCATTTTTTATCAAGAAAATGCTTGGGTTAAGGTGTTCTATGAACTCTCTAGTTTTAAATAGCTATAAATATTCTCACAACTACAAACTAGAAGGGCACTCGCTGGAAATCATAATATCCGCCAGGCTGAACAGGTATATGTTATGTATCCCACTGATAGGCTGGATTTGCATCTGGACCTGAAACCAAAATCGATTTGGCTTGTTCTTGTCGCCTACCCAAAACATCCAGCAAGTTTTGTCGTAACGCATCCGCAAGTTTTTGAGATATCGTGCTATATATTGTTTTTGGCCCCATCTCTCAATGGTGAAGAATAACTATAAAAATTATCGGATCCGGATCTGGATCTTCAACAAAATATAATCAACTCATCCTCGTCACACACCCAACCAGTCCACCAAGTTTGACCGAATCCGTCCACAACCTTTTGAGATATCCTGCCACAGACAAACAAACAGATAGACAAATAGACAAGAAGTGAAAACAAAACCTCTGTCCACCACCTTTGGTGGCGGAGGTAATGATTCATTTTCTTCATATTTTTTAACATTTATAAGGTTGTCTTGAAATGCATGATTTAGGTTTTTTTTTTTTTTTGTATCATTGCAATTTTCCTCAAAAAAACACTTTTACCCAACAAATGTGAGTTGATGAATTATTTCATGAATTAGAATTTATTGTGATTTGTTCTCACCAATGTATGTTAAATAATGTCTCCATTGTTGCCAAATGAATCTGAATGTAATTGCCATTGCTATTGGTGGCTTGCTGGTGGTTAATTCGGGCTATCAGGACAAAAGTGATGAAAATTGTTTGAAGACGAGAGTTAAAATTTGAATTCCCTTTCAAGGATCTTCAACATCGGCCATTAAGCCCATCAAGCCTGCAAAACCTATGGTTGTTTGTCGGTGCTCTATCCTTTAAAAAAAAACAATGCTGAACATCAAGCAAGGAAGCAGCACATACCATTTTTGAAGTCTTTGGTATGACTCAACCGGAGTTCGAACCCCCGTCCTTCCAGACTCAGAGCAGATGCTTTAACCATGACACCGTTGAGTCTGAGTTGGTCTCATTTTAAAACATTGTGTCCAAGAAAAGGTTTGTGCTGAGCTCAGGAGCACATTTTCCAAAAAACTTTATCTCGAATTTTTTTTTTACATATTTTGCCACAGTTGTATTGCGTCACATCGAGTACATGACAGAAGAGTATGCAACATCCTTTGGATGCCTTACCCGTGCTCTTTCTTCATCGAATTGGAGGCAAGCCATGCCATCTAGACGCTGCAAGTCCAGCCAGCCTCGCCACGTCACGCATACGCCGTTCAGGATCATGGGTGCTTGCAGGAATACCTGCCAAACCACAACATGTCATACATCAAGCAAAATTGGCAGCAGCATCATGAGTTTGCTGATGCTCATTATCATAAATATGATTTTTGATATTTTATGTCAAAAGAAGGCTATAAAGGGAAAGGTATCCTTACCATATTTCACGGACTGGTGTTTGTGTATTTGTGGGCTTGTTTGTCGGGCTACTCCTCCTACAGTTCTGGCCCAATTCCATCCAGACTTGCTACGGAGGATCAGCATGACCCCAATTAATGTATCGGGGTGTTTTTTTTTTAATCTTTGCTGGTGGTCTTGGTTACGAGGGGAGATGAGGGCAGGGGGGGACGCAAATTCTTTATGTAAATGTATATAATTTCGCATTGCTTCCAGGTGGGGTGAGGGTATTACAAATCTCCACCATTTACAGTCCACTATTCCTGTCCCCATGTTTTCCAGTGCAGTGAGGTGTTTTAAATTATTAGCAAGAGGTATGTTGTTGCTTCATGCACATAACTTCATGGGTTATTTATTTTTTCCTATACAGAGCTCTCACTTGCCGAAACACCACCCAAATAAAGGTATGCGTCAGAAGAACGTGTTGCATGCTTGGAACAAGATCGCCCGTAGGGCGGGTTCTCTGCTCGTATAGATAAATTGATGTTATATCTTCTATAAACTTTGAAAAACGTTATTGATTTCAAGCAAGGCCCACAAAAGATGAGGCCTTAATAATAATAATAATAATAATAATAATAAAGTATTATTATTGTTATTATTGGCCTAACAATAAGGGCACAGCCGAAGGGAATTGAATATTTCAGAAGAACAAATGTCCAGGCGAGGAGTAATAAGACTAGTGATATCAGGGGTTTTGCTTCCGGCATATCATGCTGTCAAAAGTACATGTGGATGATCAGATCAGTGGTTATGTTGAAAAGTTTGGAAGTATGATTTTTTTTCCGGTAGTTTGGTGAATTTTGGACTGACAGGATGGCCTTGACTCGAGAGGTATGCACACTCACCTCTAAGCTGACCAGCCTGGGTTGGAATCTCAGCCCAGATATAAACTCACCCTGGTATAACCCTTGCCAAGAAACTGCTTCAGCAGCACCAGCACTCTATAAACAATCTGGTACATCAGAATAACAAATAGTGAATTTCATTCATTTTGTGATTATATTTTTTTTATTACTCTAGAGCTGAGATTGGGACTCTAAACCTTGAGCTGAGAGATTTTATTTTATTTTATTTTATTTTTTTACAGATATACCTAGTGGAAGAGCTAGTACTAGTACACTGAACGAACCAGGACGCAACAGGCACAACAAAGAGTAGAGAGAGGGGAGAAACACCAACAGCAGAGTTGAAGGCCAAGACAGAGGGAGATGGACAAACAATGGGTGTGGGGATGAATGGAGGGCAGGAGAGGATGCAGAAGGAAACTCTCAGGAGGGAAAACTGGAAATTTTCAAGGAGGAGGAATTGGGGTGGAGATGAGGGAGGGAGCAGCCAACGAGGGTAGAAAAGATCATGGTTTTGGATTGGGGACGATCTGAGATGGTCGTGAACAGCTGATGAGATATTCCTAAGAATAGAGCACACATTCCTGAGTTTTTATTAAATCTGAGCAATATCTCAACTTACTGGCTTTCAGGACATCTTCACCATCAGCAAAAAAAAGGAGATTTTTGACATTTCCCACCCTTCACTCAGCTCCCCTCCTCTAATGGATACAGCCACAAACCCTCAGGAAGGGAAAAATGGAAACTTGGAAAGAAGTGTGCTTGGATGGGGTGAATGGGGGTAGAAAAGATCATGGTTTTGGATCGAGGATTTGAGATGGTAGTTCTCATCGTGTGCTGCCTTTTTGGCTGATGGTTGCATCATTGGTTAGGAGTGCGACAATGCCACTGATGCAGTTCCCCTATTACCAGTATACTGTTGCTCATTTCACTGACCTCAGAAGGACGACAGGCTGAGTCAACCCCCTGGTGTTAATTCCATATTCCCTTCTTTTTCAGTACACCTTATCTCCATCCAGCCTCTTTTCCTTTCTTTCCATCCATTTCCTCCTTTCATCATTCCCAGTTTAATTTTATTTTTCCAAATTGCTTTATATCCATTTTACCCCAATTCCCACCACGACCACCACCCTTTATGTATGAATATGTAGATCAACCGCCTCTCTTTACAAAGTGAGAAATTCCTCTCGACATCGTCAGGACATTTTCAGTTGCGTTGAGTGATAAGTGAACCCAGTGTTCTTAACTTATTACAATGACCTATTCATAAGAGTCGACATTTGCTTGACTTTTTTGACTATTTTCCTGGTAATTCAGTTGAAGTAATTCCGATATCAGTGTTATGGTCTCGTCGGGCGTCCGATAAAAACTTAACATTCCCTGATATTGTTGAACTGCATTTGATTTTGATTTTCTTGAGGCACAGACAGTGCCTTGAAAATGATTATGTTGTATGGAGTAAGTGAAATGGCAGAAATAAAATAGATAACAATAAAAATAGATAGTTGACAAACGACGCCTTTATGCCGGCGTACGGCGTCGCGCGGGGCATGAGGCCAGAAATTTTGACTCCCGGCCAAGTGCCTCGCGCTAGCTCTTTGTGGTAATTACCTCTATTACTCTCTAAGCGTGCCTCCGTTCCGACTCAGGAGGGCTTTCTGTAGCCTGCAATTGATTGGAGCGCGACGCGGCACGGGCACGCGATCCTGCAGTAAAACATGGGCGTGCAAACAGCCCGGCCTCCACCAGGGTCCTTTTGCTGGCCACTCGGGTGTCGCTTGAATTGTAGTTTGAAACAAATTTAACCTCGTCGATGGGTGATGCTACGTACGCTACCACACGCGAACTGGATGGAGAGTATTCCGAGTGCTCGCTGACGAGCTTGTGTTGTCCACGTACTTGTAACGCATGCCATGAGTGGTGCTGTGTTGCAACCAAAAGAGTAAAAGTGTGACCCGAAGGAAAAATGGTGCATTTTACTCTCAGACTACTTTTACACATCATCACATTAAACTCACCACTGGATTTACATGTAAACTTAGAAGGCATCCCTTTGGGCCAGACTTTTGCTTTTTGGTTACGCTCCTGGATGCGGGATGTGTCATTGGCTTGCATGTGGTTCCAACATAGATGAAGTCTTTTTCATGCTGAGGGAAAGGTTTTGAATACATCAAGTCATGGATTCCATTCTAATGTGGTACTACTACTTAAACGGCTCCATTTAATCCCACCTTCTTGTGGGGGTCGGCCAGGGAATGGTTACGGTCCGACTCTCTGACGAACCGGATGGCCTGGCCTGATGTTCAACTGCAGGTGGCATGAATTTGGAATTTGGCCAAGGTGTTGTGATAACTTGCTGACTTTTCACGAAAGACACTGTGGGATCTTTAATGTCTACCAATAACCAGTGTTGGCAAGCAACTCCGTCTTAACATCCATCCAAAGGACGGCACACACATATCGATGCCTCGGCCTGCATGCAATCCCACGGCACATCAGGATGACAGTTCAGAGCTGCGTCGAGGTTCGAACCCAGGTGAGACTGTTCACAGGGGGATGCACATACCTTTAAGATATCCTGCCTGCTCTTGGTTTCAATTTTAGAACTTATCTATCCTTTTATGTATCCATGAGTGCCGGAATCACACATTGAAATGTAGTTGAAGATTTACTCCATTTAGGAAAACAGATTGTATTGATTGTAATGACCCCCCCCCCCCGACAAGTTGTTGTTGCTTGTAAGAAATAGTAAAATTACAATGTTGTCAACGACGATTGTTTTGACAATCAAAAGACAAATTGTGGTGCATTATTTATTGATCATGGAGCTGGTGTGAACAAAGCGTTTTGGTGGTTGCTTGTGTGTAGTGCATGTAATGCGGGATCTCACCTTGCCTGCCTCGCGCTCGAAGTCAACAAACTCTTGGCCTGGCTGTCCGCGAGAGCTGACATTGTCTGACTGCGGGGGCAGCAACTGAAGTGAGAGGTTTGTACCCGTTGCCACAAATGCCTGAGGAATGACATGGGCCACGACGGGAAATAGCAAACAATGTACAACAAATAAATATTACATTGTGACATAATTCAAAGTTACTCCAAGGAACAATGAATCAATCAGAGCAAACTTTGTTATATTAAGAATATTTGCCAAATGAGGTGCAATGAAGGCCACACACCCATTCAGAAGCTCAGGCATCATGAACATACTAAGTTTACAATTGCTTTATCATATACTTCCAGCACTCTCTTCTCCTTGCATCATTTCACCATTATGTTGGGGTCAGAGGCTCATGGGATGTGTACGCTTGGCTCGTCTTTCACGAACCAGCTCGCCAACCTGAGGTTCGACTGGAGCTGGCAGGGTTAGGGTTAGCTGGCAGGGTTAGCAGTTAGGGTTAGGGTTAGCTGTTAGGGTTAGGGTTAGCTGGCAGGGTTAGGGTTAGCTGGCAGGGTTAGGGTTAGCTGGCAGGGTTAGCTGGCAGGGTTAGGGTTAGCTGTTAGGGTTAGGGTTAGCTGTTAGGGTTAGGGTTAGCTGTTAGGGTTAGGGTTAGCTGGCAGGGTTAGGGTTAGGGTTAGCTGTTAGGGTTAGGGTTAGCTGGCAGGGTTAGGGTGAGCTGTTAGGGTTAGGGTTAGACGGTGCACCTGTTGATACAACGCCATGCCTTTGAAATACCACAGTGACAGTTTGTTGTCAGACTGGGAATCAAACCCAGACAATACAGTCGTGCGCTTTCAAAGATAATATGCTTTCAGCACTGTGACTGTTCAAGCAGGCAGATAATGGCCAATTAGTCACATTCCCTCTGGCCTACTCATGGTGGTAGATTGTTCGTCATGCTTCAGGTGTCATAGATGCTAAAATACTTTGTTGTTTTTTTGGTTCCTCCTTTTATGACTTCCTCTAACCTGATTTTCTCTCATGGTTTCTTGCCTTCAGAAATAGGTTGTTATTGAATAGATAATGTGTTGGATTCCTGAATATGTAAGTATGAAGGAGGCCACACGGTGTTGGGGGCATCTGGCTCCACATTTTTCGACATTCTCGTGTTTTTTTTCTTTTCAATTTTGTGTAATTCCTGCATATCCAAGGTCCAAGGTGGGCAATTCTGTCTTCGGTGGAGACACTAGGTATAGCTCGGCGAATCATTCAATCAGACTCTATGGCGTAATGGTTTGAGCATTCGTTCTGAGTCTGGGGTGTCAGCACTTCAGTCTCCGGATAAGTCATACCAAAGACTTTTAGAACGGTACCTGCTGCTTCCTTGCTTGACACTCAGCATTTGAAAATGATAGAACATGAATAAACAACCACAGGTTGGCAACCTCGCTGTCCACCTTTTATTGGACAGGGTCCCACGGCATACCTTTCCGGGGCGGGGTTTCAGCTTTGGAGAAAGCCGACCCTCCCCTCCACACGTGTTCGAGAGAGGTCGTGGTGGTGAAACTGCCTCGAACATCCTCAGGAATCTGTCTCAGGCAAAGGTGCGCTGTGGCCTGTGAACCGAGGGCTGCAAGCGCGATGGTACCGCGGATCGTAATGGGCCGAGGGGTCACGCAGATGGGATGGTTGTTAGATGTAATCACCTAACTAAAAGAAATCGCAACGCACGCCTTTGATTCTCCCACTAGACAAAAGGAAGGAGATCTGACTACACACATACTTAACGACATAACTGACTTTTGGGACATCTGTATGTTGACTGCATATGGTTTCCAGATCCTTAACAATATATGCATACATACATACATTTTTTTTTTAATGCAAGCTATGCAATTGTCTGAATGGGGTAAACATCGTAATGACAGCACGTATAATTCTGGATGATGCCTCATTTAAGAGCTTTCAAGTCCAGACAGTGCATGCGGAGGTCTACAAATATCAATATTCGTGATGATAGAACATGAATAAACAACCACAGGTTGGCAACCATTGCCCACGTTTGATGGGCCGAATGGCCTCCTGTGTTGCAGTTCTTTGTAAGGGAACTCATTAACCAAGCACCCCCCCCCCCCCATATACTCTCTCACGTGGCTCATGCCTGCGACCCTCTATACTTAAATGTGGATTTCTCAAAGGACTGCTATTTAATGGAATGTGAAGATAATTACAGCAACTCAGAAATAACTTGTTTAAACTACTGGGTTGTTTGGAATTCTCATCCTCGAAGCTTGGCCGAGTCACCAAGTCACCGAATGCAACTAAAGTTTCAGGTAATTCTTACATTTTAGTGTTATTACCTGATTGCCTCTGCCAGAGAAGGTGAAGGAGGTTATCTTTTCACTCCTGTCTGTCTGTCTGTCTGTTATTTGCAAAATCGAAGATTTTTCAAGTGTATTGATTAGTCGATTTTGTTATTCTGTCTGTCTGTCTGTTTGTCACCTCCAGGTCACAGTTTCAAACCGATCTTCACGAAACTTCACCACATGGTAGAGTTTATCATGTGGAAGAAGCCTATTGTTTTTGAGGTCAAAAGGTCAACATCACCCCAATGTCTACAACTTAGGTGAGATTTCTAAAACCTCAATTTTCATCCCATTGACTTGAAATTTGAAGAGGATTTGCATATCAGGTCACTGAATTCAACCACTAATTATTTTTGAGGTCAACATAGGCCAAAAGGTCAACATAGGCCGAATTTCTATAATTGTCCATTTTCATCTGATTCACTTGAAATTTGAAGAGTTGCGTACTTGGTCATTTCATTCAACCACCGATTATTTTAAAGGTCAAATTTGTTTTATGGATTTTGCAAGTATCGTGCTCTGCACGACTTCTTCTTCTGATTTGTCTGTTTGTCGGTTTGTGTGCAGGATATCTCTAAAAGTTGTGGACGGATTCGGACGAAACTTGGTGGACAGGTTGGGTGTGTGATAAGGATGAATTGACTCAATTTTGAACATCCGAATCCAGATCCTGATACGACAATTATTTAATTTTTCAAGTGATTCTTCACCATTTAGAGATGGGGCTAAACTGAGATACAGCACAATATCTCAAAAAGTTGTGTAAGGATTTGGATGAAACTTGGTGGACAGGTTGGATGTATCCATCCATCCATTGGGACCATACTCTGTGCAGAGCGTCGGTGCTGCCGAAGCAGTCTCCTTGGCTATTGGACACAATCCTGGACGGGTCACCACTTCGACACAGGATACCAGCAAACTGGCACTCATTTTGCTGACCTCAGAAGGATGACAGACAGAGTCAACCCCACCTGGTATTAATTCAACAGAAAAGGAGGTTTTGAACTCAGGATCCTAGGATCCCAAGCCGACCACCCTAACCATTAAGTTAACACCAGGCATTTGGGTATATGACCATGACGAATTGATTCGATTTTGGTGAAGATCTGAATCCAGATCTGGATACGAGAATTATTTAATTTTTAAGTGATTCTTCACCATTCAGAGATCGGGCCAAAACAGATATATCGCACGATATCTCGAAAATGTTTTGGGCCCGATATGTTCTCGTAGATCAGGCATTGCGTGGCGGAGGGATATGCTCTCCCAAGTGCCCCTTCTAGTTGTGTCTGTGTCACTCAATCTCAATCCGTTTTTAATTGTACAGTTAATTGAAATAAGTACAAAAAGACATTCCCTTGGACTGATTGATATACACGTGACCAGTATGTCCCTGGCTAGACATAAAAGTCTTCAAAAAGTTAAGTCTTCAAGATAGCTGTTCACCACCATCTCAGAGCCTGGTGCTGGCTTAGCGGTTTGGGTGGTGGCTTGGGATCCTAGGGTTCCTGAGTTCGAGTCCCGTTGGCCACTGAATTAACACCAGGGGGTTGACTCAGCCTGTCATCCTGCTGAGGTCAGCGAAATGAGCACCAGTATACTGGTAATAGGGGAACTGCATCAGTGGCATTGCCACACTCCTAACCAATGATGCAACCATCAGTCAAAAAGGCAGCACACGATGAGAACTACCATCTCAAATCCTCGATCCAAAACCATGATCTTTTCTACCCCCATTCACCCCACCCAAGCACACTTCTTTCCAAGTTTCCAGTTTTCCCTTCCTGAGAGTTTGTGGCTGTATCCATCTTGTCCACCCTGTGTGTCCTCCCCCTTCGCCCCTTTGTCCTCATTTCTCCCCACATCCCTCATCTCTCCAAATCTCTTTCTATGTTGCCCCTCATCCTTGCAGATTTTGTATTTCCCACCTCTCTTTCTACTGTTCATTTTCTTCTGTTTTGTCCTCTGTAAACAAAAAAAAGAAGTCCTCATTCATGTTTGTGGACATCCCTCCCAACTACCCACACTCCAAAATACATTTCTGCTTAAGATGCCTGTTATAGTGACACCAACATCCTTAGAAATGTAAAATGAATCAAATGATCCCACTGTTCTAATCAAATGGTCCCACTGTTTGAATCAAATAATCCCACTGTTCTAATCAAATAATCCCACTGTTCTAATCAAATAATCCCACTGTTCTAATCAAATGGTTCCACTGTTTAATCCCAAATGTAGTAAATCAAAGGAATCTCCATACCACGTCTGACCGTCCATCCCGGCATCCTGTCTGGAAGCGCATCTGCCTCTCCTCAATTGGACGATCCCGGTAACCTGTATACCGTACCTGCAAAAGTAGCACAATAACCTTACTACATTGCTTCAAATTTAGCAATGTTGGTAGTTCACCACACATTCATTCATATCTAAATCACAAACATGTTTCTGTCACAATTTTGAATCACAAGTTGAATGAGCTTAAAATGCAAGTTTATCAGAGTAGTTTTACATTATCATAACATTCTGATATGGTGGCACCCTGTAATAACTTTCTGATATGTTGGTACCCTGTAAGAACTTTCTGATATGTTTGTACCCTGTAATAACTTTCTGATATGTTGGTACCCTGTAATAACTTTCTGATATGTTGGTACCCTGTAATAACTTTCTGATATGTTGGTACCCTGTAAGAACTTTCTGATATGTTTGTACCCTGTAATAACTTTCTGATATGTTGGTACCCTGTAATAACATTCTGATATGTTGGTACCCTGTAATAACATTCTGATATGTTGGTACCCTGTAAGAACTTTCTGATATGTTGGTACCCTGTAATAACTTTCTGATATGGTGGTACCCTGTAATAACTTTCTGATATGTTGGTACCCTGTAATAACTTTCTGATATGTTGGTACCCTGTAATAACTTTCTGATATGGTGGTACCCTGTAATAACTTTCTGATATGTTGGTACCCTGTAATAACTTTCTGATATGTTGGTACCCTGTAATATCTTTCTGATATGGTGGTACCCTGTAATAACTTTCTGATATGTTGGTACCCTGTAATAACATTCTGATATGTTGGTACCCTGTAAGAACTTTCTGATATGTTGGTACACTGTAAGAACTTTCTGATATGTTGGTACCCTGTAATAACTTTCTGATATGGTGGTACCCTGTAATAACTTTCTGATATGGTGGTACCCTGTAATAACTTTCTGATATGGTGGTACCCTGTAATAACTTTCTGATATGTTGGTACCCTGTAATAACTTTCTGATATGGTGGCACAGTGTAATAACACACCACCCATGATGCCTGGTTGCAAATCACCATCTACATTTCTGAGAGAAGAGATGTAATTACTATTTTATGAAAAATGTTTTTCAAGTTTTTTGGAATCTGAAAAAAATAGACCGTAGTGAACACCCAGTCATGTTAAAAGATTAAGATTAGTCTTTAAAACTCTGCTCAAATCGTCCATTTGAAGGGGGACAGACAAATAAACAAACAGACAAATGTGCACTGTGTTTTATATCGATATATACACATATGTAATGTTCCTCTGTTCTAATTAGAATGAGAATTATTAAATTTGATAATTTGACATATATATATATATATATATATATATATATATATATATATCTATATATATCTATATATATATCTATATATATCTATATATATATATATATCTATATATATATATATATATATATATATATATATATATATATATATGCTTTCTTTTTTTTTAAAGAAGAAGGCGCTTCCAACCAAAAGTAGAAAAGCTATATCGACTCCGCTGATTTGAACAAAAAAGCGAGAGCAGACCCGATCTCGGGCAACGTTCCGCCGGCTTTGTAGTCGGCTTCATCAGGCACAATAGATGTATCATCGATGGTCGTGATATTGCCCTGTTCTTCCTTCTGAGTGTGAGTTCTGCGGTGGGTTGTGCCATGTCGATTCTGGCCCTCGGGTGGTGTTCCAAGGCATCCCAATTGAGTTGAAGTCAGGGCTCCGATTTGGCTTTATTAGATTTTCAACGTTGTTGTACTAAAACCAATGTTCTCTCATTGACACAGCACCAGAGCAAGGTGCATTGTCATGTTGGTAGATGTGTCGGCACTCCCCTAGAGTTGTACCAAAGCCGGTAGCGTAGCGATGTCCGAAAATGTCATTATATGTTCACCTTTATATAGCAGTTGTAGTTTTGCAGAAAATATATGCACATGCAGGTTGGGAAAGTCTCTTTTAAGTTTGGGTTTATTGCCTAATATTTTTGGTATTGATATGTGGACCGATAGTTTCGTATCCTGGTGTTTCGCCCGAAGACAGGCCCGGTACCTCCGAAGCAGTTTCTTGGCAAGGGTTATGCTGGGTGATTTGCCGTTGCCTTCCCAGATAAATAAAAACAGGAGGTTAAATAAATTGTAATTTATGGTTGTGAAATAAATGAGAATCGAAATATAAAAAATGGTATTGAATCATAGAAAACATAGGATGGAGAGATATCTTTCGGACAGCCAATGAAAGACGTTGAGGCTTCACCATCAGACATGACCTGCCCTCGTGGCTGGCAGGATGGCCTAGACCGAGAGGTATGCACACACTCCTCTGAGCTGTCTCGCCTCGGTTTGAATTACAGGGCTAGCTATAATTAATCTGTCATACTGGTATTTCGCCTGCGGGGTGAGGCATCATTGTAGTGCCATACATCGGATGGACATAAAGCTGGGTGTCTCGTCTGCTGGCATGACTTGGTGGACATTAAAGATTCCACGGTTTCCTTGACGAAGAGTAGACGAGCCATCGATGGAACCAAGAACAAATTACAAATTCCTGCTGTGACCTATCGGGGGCACTGCATCCGTGGCACAGCCACACCCCCAGCAAATGATGCTCCCCACTGCTATTCTGCTGCATACAGAAGAATAATTACACTTTCTTTTCCTTTACATTACAACTTGAAGAATAATTATTGTTATTATTTTAATTGTATTTTGGCAAATGAATGTCTTCACAAATTAAAATTTTCAACTGAACAATTAACCCTATTTTTTTAATTGTTTTTTTTTTTGTGTCTTCTTTGTACAGCCACAAATTTACTGATTGATCCCCAAAATGCAGTTGACGTGCTTAGCTCGTTTATCCGAAATGCTAGAATGGTCAGAAATAAAAACAGTTTGCAAAATCTAAATGGCAAGAACATTAAATAATTAAAATGTTTGGCTTTTTATGTATTTTCTTTGGAGGATGTTATGAACACAAATGCCTCTTAAGTCGAGTGCTCGTTAGTTAAGGGATTGCTAAAAAATATGGGCTTCTTATACTTTGATGTATACCTTGTGCAACACAACATCATTATGGCCCAAGCAGTCTTTTCTTGTCCGACTCGTGTAAATACAGATGAGCTCGAATCGAGGTTGATAGAATTAAACAGTTTAGATAATCCGTATTACATAACCCGAGGTATAGCTGTGTGCATGGGTTTACATCAACAGCGTGAATTCGAGGCAGTCAGCCACCAAAGCAGGAAACTCCCTTGTTATCATTGCTCGATTTAATATACTGCATACAGTACTATTTAAGGTGGCTGGCTTTGGGATCTTAGGGTCCTGAGTTTGAGCCCCTGCAGGCTGTTGAATTAACACTAGATGGGGTTGACTCAGCCTGTCATTCTGCCGAGGTCGGCGAAATGAGTACCAGTGTACTGGGGTAATAACCGTTCGGGGTAACCTGCGTCGGAGTGGCGACCCGTCCAGGACGTGTACTCCTTGCCAATGAAACTACCTCGGCAGCCCAATGCACCTTTATGGCACGAAAGGAATGGTATTATTAGCTCTCCTGTTCGAAGAACAGAGAGCTATAGCGATACCCCCAGCATGAGCGTGAGCGTGAAAATGTTAAAGTTTTTGGTGCAAGTTATTTAGAAGCTTGCCATTCATTTAATATGTGTACTAGGATGCTGAAATTTGGCATGGAGGTTCCTTTGGGGTATACTATTGGTGTAGTGAAGTTGAAATAAAAAAAAATTTCAAAATTTTTGACCTGTTTTGAACTTAACTTTTTTGTAACACATCAACGTTAAAGTTTTTGGTGCAAGTTATTTAGAAGCTTACCATTCATTTAATGTGTGTACTAGGACGCTGATATTTGGCAGCGAGGTTCATTTGGGGTATACTATTGGTGTAGTGAAGTTGAAATTAAAAAATAATTTCAATTTTTTTTTTTAATTTTTGACCTGTTTTGAACTTAACTTTTTTGTAACACATCAACGTTACAGTTTTTTTCCTTTCTTATGTTTTTATCTACCACACTATTTTTTTACTGATTACAATATACAAATACATATATTGCTTTAAAATTATTAGGATCAGACTTCACTACAATGCTTTATAAAAAATATTATTAGACTAGTCTTTTAAAAACGATAAATGCATAAACAGGCGAGCATTGGGTGGCTTTGACACTAACTCTCTGGTTTTATTATACAGTACTATGCATTGTTTATCGATAATAATTTACAATAGGACTCTCTGTGGTCTACAACTATACAATGCCGACTGTTTGACTCTTAGTTTAACGTAATTGGTTGAAAGACAAGTTATATAGGTGTTTGCCCTGCTCTTTTTGAATTATGCTGATTTTACATTTACTTTGAGTGTGATGCATGACCTCAGCGAAATGTGTGGGTACCCCCACATTGAGAGATTAGAAATTAAAAACAAAAAAACAAACAACGTTGGCCGTTGATGATGAAGATAAAGTGTTTCTTAATAGGTATTTAATCAGGTGTATACCATGTCATGCCGGCCATTACGACACAAGTCTACGGTGAGGTTATTTCCTGGTCTGATGTGTTTTGCTTTGTATACCATTCATTTTGTTACTACATGTTGTAGTTCAGGGCAGTGGCAAAGTTATAACTTTGATTTATTTACATTATGATACCACCTGTTAAAAGATGTTATCTTGACTAATCTTTGTAATTTTAGTTATTTGTGACATGAGCTTACGGATGTATGATTTGGGAACCGGTCATTGTATTGATCCCAGTAGCATTCAGGGTTTATTCTAACGTGCAGTTGTACCCCTTTTGTGCAGTTGTAAATTCAAAATGTGTAGTTGTAAATCCAGATTTGTGCAGTTGTCAATTTGTTCTTTGTTTGAATTTGCATGGCTTGGGTGTCATAAACTAGGAAGGAACCACAATAGACGTCACTGATAGTCTGATAGCTGACCAAAACTTTTTTTAAAATTAACCTTACAATATAATGCAATCATACATATTACATAAATCATAATATATGACATAGACTACCACATTTCACATTACAAATTATATCTTAAACAGTGAGGATTATCAAATGCATTTACAGTAGATGTGAAACCACAAGTGGTTGCTCCTAGTCACACAAAGAACAAAATCATAAACCTGAGTCTGAGGTTGACTATGACTAACATTAGAACCAAGTTCCAGGTAAGTCCAACTCACTAGATGTCTTTGGCATGAGTAAGATTAAACAAAATCTGTAGAACTTAACGAAAATGAACATTTGAACCTGTCCAAGTAAGCAAAACTGTAAGAAGTTCGAATTTCTTGACCTTCTTCTTAGGTGGTACCTCCACCTCGTCAGGCTCGTCATCCTCTACTTTGTGTTCTGCTTCTGTGAAAACTCCCTTGAAGTGGACTTGAAACTTTGCTTTGTCATGGCTTTTGTTTCTGCGTGCCTTTGATGACAGCCAAATCATAACCGCCTCCCTTGGATCAAATGCACTTGAGCAACTCGACGTGGCTCGCCGAGGTCACATACTGGAGGTCCTTGTCAAGCTTTACTTCCTGGGAGGGATCATTGAAGCTGAAGCTGTGTGACTTTCTGTAAGTCACTACTCTCATGGGGAAGGAATTTGCAGATAGAGACAGCTTCTTGCCATCTCCGTACACCAGAATTAGTAGACTGCCAATTTTGTTTGCAAGGTCTTCATTTGCTGTTGATATTAATTTATCCAAATGAGAGACTTGCGCAACTTCCATCCTGGAAAGTGAATCTAGTCTTTGTTTTTTCATGACTTGTCTGTGCATTTCAGATTTAACATGAACATCTGTGACAGCTTTTCGGTACACAGTTCCTCTTGGTAGGGTGATAGGAGGTAATTTCCCCTTTGGCGCATACCTTTTCACAACATGAGACCCCTTCATACAAGGATCACAGTAAACGAAGTGTCTCCCATGTCTGTGAAGGTGAACAAAACATCCTTGATCACTGTTGGTTGTAGATGGATTTGAGTTATCTGCTGGAGGGTTATTTGTGTTTTCACTATCTTCAGAAGTATTTCTTTCCAATTCGTATTCTCTTGATTCATCTTCTACACTTTGTGTATCTGCCTCAGACTGTTTGTCTTCATCTGCAGCTGTTGATGTACCTGGCATGGTATCATCATCCTCACCAGGTTTGGATGCTACACCACCAGCTGGACTAAACCATTTCCTGATATCCATTCTGACCGATGACCATGCCTGTCAAAAAAATAATTATATAAATTACCTCACATATACTAAAAATAGTATTTATTTGTTTATTTATTAACTTACTTATTTATTTAGTTTTCAGTCTATTTGTTTATTTATATATATAGTCTGAAAAGAGACGTTACAATAGGTATGGGTGACTGGTATATTTTGGTTTGCGGATATGTATCATGTGACGATGATTCATACCAAGAGTTACAGTAGCCCACTCTTAAATGTGTGTGTAATTAATTAGATATCGTTTTCTTGCAAAATAGCCATATATGGCAGATTGACAGATGAAACTGGTCAAGGCACCCCTCAGAATGCACCACAGAGCATCGAGAAATCAAAAATTTTCTGGGGGAGACCCCCAGAGCCACCCGGCGGGAGGGGATACCCCTCCCACACCCTCCCGCGCTCTGCGCGCCTTGCCCCTCCAGGCCTCGGCGCTGCTACGCGCCACGAGGGCTGCGCCGTCGTGCTCGGCTGCTTCGCAGCCTCCATTTTTTCCCGCCCTTGCCTCGCATCAGAGTTTGTGCAGTTGTAAATTTTCCTTCGAATAAACCCTGGTAGCATTGGCATATGATTGCGGACCTGGGTCCTGGGTCAATGGTCAAATGGAACCCAGTCGGTTTAACACACAGTTCATGAAAGAAGCAGATGTGTGCAGTACGATTTAATTGGGTAGTACATCAATTAGCAAGTTATGAACAGTACACCAATGCTGAAATTGGATTCCACAAAAGATCCACACATGGACTGATCACAAAGATGACTAAATCAATGTTTCATTAATGGTCATGAACATGTGATCAACTCTCTTGTTTGTTGGGGTTTGGAGGCCCATACTCTTAGCGGTACGTTGGGACACTCATGCAACTCGTGGATATTTTGATAGATACGAACCAATTCTAGATAGGTTACCACTCTATCACCGGATGCAGAAATTTTTACTGACTGGCAATGGGAATCAAACCCACAGTGGTGAAGGCGACGGAGCAACAGCTATTTCACCACCAAGCCTCTCTCACATCGATTCAACAAAATGTTTTATGACAAATCCTGATGTTTTCAGACTTTTACCAATTTTTTGATAACATGGAACATGTCCTTCAATCCTGGAAATAAAAATCTCACTATCTCACCATGTTGCTCCAGAAAGATTGACAAACTAACTCACCTGTCTATTCCATAGTCAGCCACTGTAGGGGTTGAATCTCTAGTAATTGTATGCCTCACCATCAGCCATGACCTCTCTCGAGCCAACCACAGACTGTGTGGGCATCCTCCATCGATCCAAGTCTTTTATTGGAAAATTAGAGCTACTCACAGTCTACAAGACCCATGTCTGGAGCTCAATGGAGTATCGCTCTCCCCTATGGGCTGGTGTCCCAGCTTCACATCCATCTCTCTTGGATTCAATGGAATCTAAAGCTTTCAACATTATTAGAATCTCCCACAATGAGGCCGAAGTACAAAGGTGTGTTGCTCTCATAGTGCAAGCAGGTCAGTGGTCTCTGGTTTTTTTTAACCTCCTCTTCTCCAATATTGCTCCCTCTGTACTCTCAATCATTCCCAGACCCTCCCCAGGAACTCCAGGATGCACGTGTTCTTCCAATAACCCCCTTCTTGTTAAACTTCCAAAATCCAGGCTGACTGCATACCTCAACTCTTTTGTTCCTCGCTTCTCCCATCTATGAAACTGCCTTCCAGAGGCCGTTCTGTCTCACTCTTCCTTCAAGGTCATCAAGCAAGCAGTATACCGTCCATCACCTCATGTCATCCCCCATCCTGACTGATGATCTCTCTTACCTTTTACTTGCTGGTTTCAGTGTTTCCTCCCCTTCTCACTCTCTTCCTTTCCTGTTCATTTATTCTCTGGCTTGCTCTGCCCAATTGTTGTCCCGCTATCCCACCATCAATTTAACATTGCTCATCCACGAGCCTCGCTCCTGAAGAGAGAGAGAGAAACATTTGTGCTGAGCAATTTTCCATACGCCCAACGTGATATGCAAATTTGGTTTGGTTTAAACAGCAACCAAGGAAAACGAACATAATTATTTTTCAGTCGTCAGCTCAAACAACAAAAGACTGGAATTTTTCATCCTCACCAGGTTTGGACTTACCTCACCAGGTAAGTGCATACAACTTTTACAAACCCAATCCTGTATTGCCAACGGTTCGCAAAATACACTCAAACTTAAAATGAACCCTCCCAACCTGCACATGCCTTTTTCCCACAATGAAAATCAGGATGTCTTCTTCATATAATAAAGGTGTCTTTCTTTTGTGACAATGTGGACAAAATGTAACTACTTTCTTTGCTATAATATCTCAGCAAAGGCCTTTACCTTTCTAAGCGTGATAACATACGTTGTCTTACTTATGCTGGATCTCTTCGGAATTGGTTCGAGGACAACATTTGAAATCTGCAATGGCAAACCCTGAGCAAAAATCGTGTGCTAGTACCCTGGCTAAATTCAAACATTCCTGCTCACATGTACATGGCCACTAACCTCAGTAGTGTAGTCACACTTCACTAATGATGCAACCAGCAGTATTTAAAATCGAATAACAGTCAAATGCAACTTGCCTTACAGGCACTCTTTCATCGATTGTTTAAGCTCCTCTATGTTATTTATATATTTATGTTGAGCCACGTGATTATTGATACATTTTCCAATGTAAGGAGATCAATGTTGAAAGTAAAACATGCCAGGACCTTCACAAAGACAATTTGAAATTTCCATGATAAAGAACAGTAATTCATCTAAATGTTGTTATATCCCCCCCACCCCCAACATCCTCCCTGGTAGCCCTCCCCCCCCCTGGTGTTATATATGTACACAGTATTGGAAATAATTATGGACACAAAGGAAAAACTGACAGAGCTGTTCATATGCTTCATAGTCATGTGAAATGCTTCAGAGTACAGTCATGTGTCGATATAATCCACTGTGGTTGGTTGCCATGCAAGCAGAAAGTGTCACACCAGAAGCAGGACGATAAAAATACAGGCAGTGATATCATTGTAGTTTAGTGAATACACTATGGCTCCTTGGAAGGAAATATCACATGGCAAGCATATATAAATCAAAGCTTTAGCTGGTGAAGGTAACTCATTGGCACATTGCAGCCCGACTTCATCTTTCAGTACGAGCTGCATCTGAGTATGACATGCTCAACTCCAAGGTTGCCCCAAATGAGCTGAAACAACAGCAGTTACACATGGAAAGTGGATGGCTGAAACGTGCTTTCTTACCTTTTAAAGGATTTATTTTTATATTGAAAAGCACATGGAAGAGGGACGACAAGAGGCTATGATAAACAGAACAAACCAAGCGAGTCAAAAGACACAAAGAGGAGAATGGGATAGGTAAGCGTATATACAATGGATGAGAAATAAACCACAAAACATAACCCAATAGGTGCCACAGATCACACTTTTACAGAACGAAATAATGCAGGTGGAACTTCCCTTTTCTCTGGTGTGCAGAGTGGTCACAGTTCAACACAATGCAGCCTGTTTTAGAGACCAGGTGCATGGCGAGAGCCAGTAACGATGGTGCCCAAAATAAGTCAAATGGCCATGAGCAGGGCCAGCGATGAGTAGGCCTTGAACCTGCCAAGGTGGTCCCCTTTGTCCTTGTTACACAGAGGCCTCCTGGCCCTCTAAAAACATACGATGATCCCAGCTTGGGTCGATTCCACACAAAGCTTCTCCTCCAAGTGAGGTCTCCATCCTCCTTTTCCTCATGTGAGCCTCTCTGTTCTCTCCTGGTGGACTCAGTTCTCCTCTCTCGTGAACTCTCGAGTCCTCTCTCGTCGACTCCCATCCACACCAGTCGACTCTTGTGCACCTCTGGTCTCGACTCACGGACTCTGGACCTCCTCTTCGTCCTGGCAGAGTCTCATTTTTGCGTCCCGCCCACTGGGTTGGCCCCATTAAAAACAAAAGTTCCTCTTTTCTTCTAGGCTCTACAACCCATTGTGCCACCATGGCTGGAATGCACTGGCCAGAGAAATAATTGGCCGTTTACACACATGACATGTGCCTCTGCAATGGGAAGTCCTCACCTAATCCCACCCACAAATA
>NC_140969.1:65025863-65040863 GCF_056783735.1 Eptatretus burgeri
GGCTCCTTCGAAGGCCAAATTAATAACAAAATTACTGTAGAAGGACAAAAGGACGTACGTCCTTGTGTTGTAATACGTTTCCTCAAATTGTGCCTTAAATTTGCGGCATTTTGTCCTATATATCCTTTAATACCACAAACTGCCAAGAAAGCCAACTCAACACTGACATATTAGGTTAATTACACAACAAGGCAGATCTTTTTATATTGTACATAATACATTAATACGTGTACATAATATATTGTTTAGTAGTTTACGGTACCACATCCCAACAATATATGGTTTGATATTCACCAAACACTTGTGTCTATTATTACATTGAAAACAAGTGAATTTGCACACAATTTGTCATATTTCTACAATACATCCATATTGCGATTTAAAAGAAATTATTTACATTTCATGTTTAATATTATAATAATATTACATACATTTATTTAGTGTTATTTCATTTTGTGTCATATTATTATAATATTACATGTATCTGGTGTTGTATATTATTATAATATTACATACATTTATTTGGTGTTATTTCATTTAGTTTCATATTATTATAATATTGCATGTATTTGGTGTTATATATTATAATAATACACTTATTTGGTGTTATATATTATTATAATATTACAGAGATTTATTTGGTGTTATTTAATTTAGTGTCATATATTATTATAATATGACATATATTTGGTGTTATATATGATTATAATATTACATTTATTTTGTGTTATTTCATTTAGTGTCATATATTATTACAATATGACATATATTTGGGTTATATATTATGATAATATTACATGCATTGATTTTGTGTTATTTAATTTAGTATCATATATTATTATAACATTACATACATTTATTTAGTGTTATTTCATTTTGTGTCATACATTATTATAATAGTACATGTATCTGGTGTTATATATTATTATAATATTACATACATTTATTTGGTGTTATTTCATTTAGTTTCATATTATTATAATATTGTATGTATTTGGTGTTATATATTATTATAATAATACATTTATTTGGTGTTATATATTATTATAATATTACAGAGATTTATTTGGTGTTATTTCATTTAGTGTCATATATTATTATAATATGACATATTTGGTGTTATATATGATTATAATATTACATACATTTATTTTGTGTTATTTCATTTAGTGTCATATATTATTACAATATGACATATATTTGGGTTATATATTATGATAATATTACATACATTGATTTTGTGTTATTTAATTTAGTATCATATATTATTATAACATTACATACATTTATTTAGTGTTATTTCATTTTGTGTCATACATTATTATAATATTACATGTATCTGGTGTTATATATTATTATAATATTACATACATTTATTTGGTGTTATTTCATTTAGTTTCATATTATTATAATATTGTATGTATTTGGTGTTATATATTATTATAATAATACATTTATTTGGTGTTATATATTATTATAATATTACAGAGATTTATTTGGCGTTATTTCATTTAGTGTCATATATTATTATAATATGACATATAATTGGTGTTATATATTATTATATTACATACATTTATTTTGTGTTATTTCATTTAGTGTCATATATTATTATAATATGACATATATTTGGGTTATATATTATGATAATATTACATACATTGATTTTGTGTTATAGTATCATATATTATTATAACATTACATATATTTATTTGGTGTTACTTCATTTGGTGTCATATATTATTATAATATTACAGAGATTTATTTGGTGTTATTTCATTTAGTATCACATATTATTATAATATTACATATATTCGGTGTTATATATTATTATAATATTATATACATTTATTTTGTGTTATTTCATTTAGTATCATATATTATTATAACATTACATACATTTATTTTGTGTTATTTCATTTAGTGTCATTATTATAATATTACATATATTTGGTGTTATTTATTATTATAATATTACATACATTTAGTGTGATTTAATTTCGTATTATATGTTATTATAATATTACATACATTTCAAGTTGTTTCATTTCATGTTGTATATTATTATATTATTACATATATTTAGTGTTATTTAATTTAGTGTCATATATTAGTAAAATATTACATCCATTTTGTGTTAATCATTATTATAATATTATATGCATTTTGTGTTTTTTTAATTTCGTGTTATATGTTATGATAATATTACATACATTTAGTGTAATTTCATTTAGTGTTATAGATTATTATAATATTACATACAAATACATCACCATATGTAAGTGATTATCGTATATTTCCCTCGAAACAAATAACAATTATTATGGGTTTACTTGACTTGTCATGCTGTTGTTGAGATCGAACAAAGTAACGCACTTGTTACAGTCACTTTTTTACAATAATAATTATAATTGTCCTCACTTTCTAAAATTTGTATGTCAGCAAAAATAATTATACAAATAGACTTCCTTCGATAGAAAAGGGCAATTACATGAAGACTCATCATAATGCTTGTATAACTACAGAAACTTCATGCAGTATTAGGCTGATAATGATGTGTTGCTTTTACTCTGATTGCCAGATGAACTAAAGGCAACAGTCATGATCTCTTCCATTGGTCGTACGAATGTGTGCTCAGATTGATAACAGTGAAAAGCTGCGTACATGCCCCTGTGAGTTCCAAATAATCATATAACAGTCTTACGGGTACAGGTATACGGGCTCTCACCTCGCACTCCCGACTCAGTTTGCGGAAAAACTCCTCCGACTCAAACTTGGACCGCTGGTCCGGCACGACCCGTGGCATTGCCGGTCGTCGGTTGAATCCACAAGTCTCGGGTCTCTGCTGCCTCAGCTTAGGGCTCAGAACATGAGCCGCCCTGCCCCTCTGCCCTTCCCTCTCCCCCTGCAGCCGACCACTTGCCCTCCCTCCCCTATCCCTAAACCACAATTTCCTGTACATGGTTTCAGTAGGGGCTGGCTATGCAATGAACCACAACGGGGACAGTCCTTGTGTGTCTGTAGCAAAGTTAACCACATATTTTGAGTAGGTTGTATGAGCTGCGGACACATTGTGTGAGGGACTTGCTTATTTATTTGGGGAAAATGGCGAGAAGACCTGAGGTGGTGGCCAAAGAGGGGTTGGGGGCAGGGGGTGTGGAGCAGACAGTATTACTTTGTAGGACTAGACGAGCCAAGTTTTGCATTCCGTCCGCCTGTGGCTCATCACAGATGAAAGAAGCTTGTAAAAAGAACAATAAACAGTTAAAAATGTGGCCTCTGAAGAAGACAGTATAGTAGACAATGACGAAGATTGGGCACAAAATAGAAAGAAATGAAAATGAAGATGCAACCACATTGGCTCTTGTTACTGAAGGTGTGTGTGTGTGTGTGTGTGTGTGTGTGTGTGTGTGTGTGTGTGTGTGTGTGTGTGTGTGTGTGTGTGTGTGTGTGTGTGTGTGTGTGTGTGTGTGTGTACATAATATGACTCACCAGCACCATTGGGTCTCATTTGACGTTACAGAACAGTTCGGTCCATTTGTTCCTGATTGACAGTACAGTGAACCTCCATCCCGGACACGCACCAGGCCATTTCCTCTGCAGTTGCGCTGTGGTTGTGAACTTACCCCCCCCTCCCCCCCCAAATGGTCCAGAATAAACACTTCCTGTTTTTTTTAGCCTTGAGCAGCGAGCAATCCACAAGTCTCTTTGGTAGTCGACATTACTTAGTGCCACCAACAACTTAGGAAAACACTTTGATCCCACTATTGACAGAACTTACATTCTAACAAGCAAGTTTTTTTTGTGATTGGATTTTGGGAAAAGATTATAATATTTAAATTATGTTACTATATTTTCATGGTACCATTTCCATTGATATTTGTAGAAATGTCAGGTTCTGTCTCTGTCTCTGTCTCTGTCTCTGTCTCTGTCTCTGTCTCTGTCTCTGTCTCTGTCTCTGTCTCTGTCTCTGTCTCTGTCTCTGTCTCTGTCTCTGTCTCTCTCTCTGTCTCTGTCTCTGTCTCTGTCTCTCTCTCTGTCTCTGTCTCTCTCTCTCTCTCTCTCTCTCTCTCTGTGTCTCTGTCTCTGTCTCTCTCTCTCTCTCTCTCTCTCTCTCTCTCTCTCTCTCTCTCTCTCTCTCTCTCTCTCTCTCTCTCTCTCTCTCTCTCTCCCTCTCTCTCTCTCTCTCTCTCCTTCACACTGATAACATAATTCTTCATTTTAGAGACGTGTTGTGGCAAAATCAAGTTCTCTTTTTTCACGAGCATGTTATTTTTGCGTTCATGACCAGATCATCAGTTTTCGTGGTTCATATCAAGCACAGCTGGACCTTCTTTTTGTCAGAAAGAGCAATTGGTGGACACGAGGCACAAGTATGTTTGTAAACACACAGATGGTTGGGAGATAAAGCACGAGATCTGCATTAAAGTTCCATGGACCTGCAGCCAATTCAAGCGACCGTATATTGTTGTCACATGGAATTGGAAAAGCTTCCATCCACAATCAGCATTGAAAAATAAACCGAAGCGTCTGGCAGACCCTGAATATTACACCTTGATCTCACTTCTTTCAATCAGGCGATATGCATGCAACTCATGGTAGTTGTACAAGACCAGGATATCTGTGCCTACTGGTGTGCACAACGTGTGCTGAACCATCAGACTTTTGGCGGCGTTTTACAATGTCTGACAGCAAGACTTATCATAATAGCTCCCGGCCTTCGTGCTCCATCTTTCCTATAAGTGAATAACTAGGCCTTTATCTCTACTGGCTCCACATGGAATTGCCCACAGCCCCGGTGCTGTCTGTTGCACATTTCCCCCGACCTTCTGAGGCAGCTGCTAGACGCTTCGGGGTAGATTTTTAAATGGTACTCGACTTGCAGCTGTGTTGGTCAGGAAGTAAGGCACGAAGCTGCAGTGGGATGGAATATGACACAGTAATTTTAGTCGAAATTGCTCCCTTCCTGTTTCCCATTTTCCTTTTTATGTCTCCTATTAAAAGTGCACGTGTTGCAATTGATTATGCCTTTCGCAGCCAACAGTCCAGCACGAAAAGTACTGACAATTATGCAGTGTAAGATTGGGTTGAGTTTCATGGGCCATGCCTTCTTTCTCATGGCGTGTTTCGTGAGCGACAAGTGCTTCTGAGAACTTGTATTTCAGGTAAAAAGCAGAAATACAGAAATATTATTCAGTGTATGAAATGTTGCGCAATGGAGTTCATCGTAGGACAGTATGGAGGTAGTCGCTTATGAGATGTCTAGCCTGGGTTCAAATCTTGGCCCAGCTATAAACCGTCGTCCTCTGCATTTCGCAGGCAGTACATCAATACGTGCGTTGTCCCTCGGATGGAAGTTAAACTGGGAGTCCTGTCTGCCAGCATTAGGTGGTGGCCGTTAAAAATCTCAGGGTGTCCTTTGCGAAGAGTGGGCGAGCTCTCAACACTGTGAACAAATTATTGCTCCAACCTGTAGGAGGCACTGTATCAGCAGCACCACCATGCCCCTCAAGAACAGATGCTGCTAACCTGCAGCCACATGCTGCAGATGTACGACGACGACGATGCAGCAGAACAGCTGATAGGTGGCACACTCGCCTCTGAGCCGTCTATCTTTGGTTCGAATCTCAACCCAGCTATAAACTGTCATCCTGATGTTTTGCATACAGACCGATACATCAATGTGTGCACCATCCGTCAGAAAGGATGTTAAGATGGAAGACCCCTCTGCCAGCACTGGTCGTTTGTAGATGCTAATGATCCCATATGTTGTCTTTTGTGAAGAGTAGGTGAGTTATCAGTGCCACCTTAATTTGAGTATTGTGCAATGGGGTCGCGTCCTGTCTAATTGGATTGGTTACCGCATATAGAAACGTTTGTTCACTTGTGAACACCCCCAACACTCTGTCGAGAGTCAGGGCCTCCATTGTTATTACTAATACTGTATATTATGCACATAAAATATTTGGGTTGTTTCGTCAGGAATTTTGCGGGAGAATTTTTTTTTTCTCTTTGGTAACGATAAAAAATGATTTGAACAAAATTTTATTGTTGCCAAATATTTCCATTCATTAATCCCAGCATGCTGGACTGTGTAAAAGGAAAATGCTGTCTGTCTGTCTGTCTGTTCCCCCTGAAACACAGAAACCCTCCTCAGAGAGAAAATAATATTCAACAAAAGTTACTTCAAATTAATGGAAACCTACGGGGAAAATTATAATTGGGAGTCTTGTCTTCAACCCAAAAAAAATTGAACCTGGGCGATGTATAAGGCAACAGACCACTGCTTGGATCGCTCCTGAATTTAGTTTTTTTATTTACTGTTAACAAATATGCCGCGATATATTTGCTGTTACGAAATATGATTACTGTATTTTTGAATTTCACAATACGGTTCTCTCTCTCTCTCTTTCTCTCTTTCTCTCTTTCTCTCTTTCTCTCTTTCTCTCTTTCTCTCTTTCTCTCTTTCTCTCTTTCTCTTTCCTTTGCTTTGCTTTGCGGGCGAAGATCAAGAAGGGTGGGGTCCACGTCGGCTGCAGGCTCGCTGGTGGCTGGTGAGTCCAATACGGGACAGGCAGATCCAACCACAGCGGCTGCAGACGAAGGTTTGGTCTGGAATGGTTGCCAAGGCATCCTGGTTCTTTCTCCTTCTTCTTTTGTCTTCAAGGTTGGCTCTGTGGCAGCACTCGAAGGAGGAGACTGCCTGGCAGACTGAGCGTCTCCATTCATCTCGATCAGCAGCAAGGGTTGACCACCGGCGGTGGTCAATTTGGCAGACGCTGAGGGACTTCTTCAGGGAGTCTTTTTAGCATTTCTTTGGAGCGCCTACGTCACGGTAGCCAGAGGACAGCTCTCCATACAGCACGATCTTGGGCAGGCGGTGATCCTCCATTCTGGAAACGTGCCCTGCCCAGCGTCGCAGAGTCTTCAGCAACATGGCCTCGATGCTGTTGACCTCCGCTCATTCAAGGACTTCAATGTTGGTGACGAAGTCACTCCAGTGAATGTTGAGGATGGAGCGAAGACAGCGCTGGTGGAAACGCTCGAGGAGTCGTAGGTGACGACGGTAGGTAACCCATGACTCGGCACCGTACAGGAGTGTGGTCAGTACGGCTGCATGGTACACGCTGATCTTTGTGCCCTTCTTCAGATGCCGACTGTTCCACATTCGCTTGTAGAGTCTTCCAAATGCACTGCTTGCTTTTGCCTGTCTGTTGTCGATTTCCTTGTCGATCTTGGCATCTGAAGATATGGTGCACCCCAGGTAGTAGAACTGGTGGACTGTCTTCAGCTCCGACTGGCCAATGGAGATGTGAGGAGGGTGGTACTCTTCCTGCAGTGAGGGTTGGTGCAAGACTTCTGTCTTCTTCAGGTTGACTTCAAGTCCAAAGAGCTGTGCAGCCTCTGCGAAGCAGGATGTTAAGCGCTGCAGGGCTGTCTCAGTGTGAGCAACCAGGGCAGCATCATCGGCAAACAAAAGCTCTCGGATCACTTGCTCCATGGTCTTTGTGTGGGCCTGAAGTCGCCTCAGGTTGAACAAGCTGCCGTCAGTGTGATATCGGATGTAGATGCCGTCTTCATCATCAAGATCTTCTGTGGCCTGCTGGACCATCGTGCTGAAGAAGATGGAGAAAAGGGTAGGAACAAGGACACAGCTCTGCTTGACACCGTTGATGGAAAGGCTCTAAGAGGTTGTTGCTGTATCTGACCTGACCACGCTGGTCTTCATGGAGCTGGATAACCATGTTGAGGAACTTCGGGGGACAGCCAAGTCTTTCCATGATTAGCCACAGTCCGCTTCTGCTCACAGTGTCGAACGCCTTGGTCAGGTCAACAAACATTACATACAGTCCCTTGTTCTGCTCTTTGCATTTCTCCTGAAGATGTCTGAGGACAAACACCATATCTGTAGTGCTCCTGTTGGCTCTGAAACCACACTGGCTCTCTGGGCGTTAGTCTTCAGCAATAGCTGGTATCAGTCTGTTGAGCAGGAGTCTGGCAAGGATCTTGCCTGCGATAGACAGCAGCGTGATTCCCTGATAGTTGGAGCAGTCCGACTTCTCCCCTTTGTTTTTGTACAGGGTGATGATGACTGCGTCACGGAGATCCTGTGGCAGCTCGCCCTGCTCCCAACAGCAGATGAAGAGCTCATGGAGTTTGGTACTGCATGTAGCATTAGGCCCCCCATGCTTCCAGATCTCTGGTGGAATGCCATCAACTCCCGCTGCCTTGCCACTCTTTAGCTGTTCAATTAGTTTGGTGATCTCGTCGAGAGTTGGTAGCTCATTCAGTTCCTTTTTCACTGGCTGTTGGGAGATGTGGAGAATTGCTGCATCTTGAACAGTGCGGTTAGCACTGAAGAGAGCTTGAAAGTGTTCTGACCAGCGGCTCAGGATGGATGCCTTGTCAGTGAGAAGTGCCAGGCCGTCTGTGCTGCACAGGGGACACAGGACTTGGTGTGTAGGGTCGTACACTGCCTTTTGGGCTTCGTAGAACCCTCTGTAGTCACCAGTGTCCGTGCAAAGCTGAGTTCTTTATGCGAGGTTGGTCCACCACTCGTTCTGGATCTCTCGAAGCTTGCGCTGGAGGTTACTGCATACAAGGCGGAAGGCAGCTTTCTTCTCAGGACAAGACGGCTGATCGAGTTGGGCCTGGTGAGCAGATCTCTTCTTCACCAGCAATCTCCTGGTTGTTTTCATCAAACCAGTCTTTGTTCTTCTTTGTAACAAACCCAAGGACTTTTTCAGAAGTCTGCAGAATGGTAATCTTCAGGTGTTCTCAAAGCGTTTCAGGGGAGGGGTCTGTGGGGCAGCTTGAATCAACAAGCCTTGACTCCAAGCCTGCCTGTAAGTCAGCTTTCACTTCAGCTGACTGAAGTCTGCCGACCTGGAGCTTCCTTCTTGGGGGGGGGGGGGCTCCTTTCTTTGGTTTGGGTTTAAAGTGAAGTCGGGGTTTGCAGCACACAAGGCGATGATCAGTGTGACATTCTGCACTGGGCATCACTTTGGTGTGCAAGACGTCCTTGAAGTCTCGCTGGCACACTACGACATAGTCGATGAGGTGCCAATGTTTGGACCGGGGATGCATTCATGTTGTTTTCAGGTCTTTTTGATGGAAGATGGTGTTTGTGATGGTGAGTTGCTGCTCTGCACAGAACTCCAACAGCAAGTGGCTGAAAAGGGCTGCTTGGTCGTTCAGGGTGTACCAAGTAATGCCGTCTCCAGGTCAACATCAGGTGACCAATATCCTGAACCGTCTGCATGCAGGATTGAGACTATGGCTACCAGTGTCATCATCCACCTGCCGTTTTTTTCCCCTTTCCCATCACTACAGGACTTTGAAGGGGGAGTGGGGGGGGAGGGGAGGCTCGGACATGGACGTTTCCTTCGAGCCTGCGCAGTGTAGTTTTAAGGTGGAGTGCAGTGTGCACAGTACTGGCCCCACCCTTTGAACCCGGGTTCATCTGCCATGGCCGAGCAAGCTGGGACTGTGACAGCGAAGTCCTCGGGTCGTAGGTTTGAAATCAGAGTTTTCCTTCTCCTAGATGAACTGCCTGACAAGGCTAACGAGTTCCATCTACCCGAGACTCGTGGAGGCTGGGGGCATCTCACTCCCCATGCAGGCTCAAAAGGACCTGCCCACTGCACGGTACACTATACAATATATTTAATAGGCTAATGCTGTCTGTCTGTTCCCCCTGAAACATGAAAATGCTCCTCAGAGAAATTACATAAAAGTTGCTTCAAATGAATCCAACTCAATGGGGGAATTATAATACTGTCTCAAATTAGCTCTTTCAACCAGCACAACAAGAAGAAAAGGCTTCCTTTTATTGTAGCCCCCGTTGGATTTAGTCCGAAACGGGGGCTTTATTCTGGATTTGGTCTTGATTTTTCTGTTGTGGTATTTTTACCATGAGCTTCCAGCAAGTACAAATTAATTATAAATAGTTATTAACGTGAACTCCTTCCCTAATTAGGGTTACCATACGTCCGTTCCCCCCCCCCTGGACATGTCCTCCTTTAAGGTCCGTAAATCTCCGTCCAGCCAAGTTTTTAAATAACTAAAAAAAATTTGTTCAATTTTCTTGCGGTTATGTAATGTTTCGACCAGGACAGTTTGGTACAAGTGTGTACTACTCTGTCATGGCGGAATGGATGTGTTTGAACGTCGACACTCATGCGTCCTCTTCCTGTTCAACCTTGCAGTGAGTCCAGTGGCTCGCTCAGTCGGCCACTCGGAGTCCGTACCGCATACACTTGTTTCATTTTATTCAAGAGCTCCTTATTTGATAGTTTATTTCACTACCCACAAACACAATGCCAAAACGAAAGTGCAAATTCACTGCAGAACTAACGACAAAATTCTTGTGTTTTTGAAGTGGTCGAGAAGAATGGGAAGCTGAGTGCCTGGTATGTAGAGCTGGTACATATGTCTCTGTGGCAAATAAATAAAGATGCTATTGAAAATCGGAGTTATCAACTTCCACTCACCACTAAAGATTGATGACTTCGTCCAGTCTGAGTGGTGGTGTCTCATAAGCCATTCAGCTTGAGTACGTGTGAATATAGTCACGAGTTCAACAAGAAGCTGGAAATGGCATATCATCAGTGTGCCAATTCGGCGTCGTGTCCACCAAGTAATAGGATCCACTCAATGAGACGGGTGTCATAAATGTCCAGTGCCCGTGGGAATAAGCTGCTCCCCACAAGGGGTACGATGATGGAAGTCCCTTGTTTAAAAGGAGTGAAAACCCATTGGAGAAAGCGAGCCGCAACGCCGCTCATGGTATAAAGCTCCGTTCATCAAGAGAGGAAATGCGTCGCTGAAGATAGTGCTGCGAATGTGGTTCAACTCCAGTGATCTCCAGTAAACTCCTGTTTAATTCCAGTGAAACTCAAGTCCGTGAATCATTTCCACGATGGTGTAAAATGATGAGCTGCCAGGCAAGGAGAATGACGAGGGTGTAAAATGGTGAGCTGCCAGGCAAAAGAATGCTGAAAAAAACTACTCAATCTTAGCTTATTCCACACAGAAATCCTAAAATGTCCCAGACAATATTATTGGTACCTTTTAGAAGTTGTTAGACATAATTAGATTTCAAGCAGGTCATTCTCCTTTACTTTGGAATTGAACTCACCTGTTGTGAGTTCCAGATGCCTGCAATATAAAAATCACTCATTCAACCAGTTTGAAGAGAGAAAATGAGTCATTCTGCTGTTTTGTATCATTGTGTGTAGCATAATTAGCATGGAGAAAAGAAATAAAACCAGAGAATTGTCTGAGGAGGTCAGACACAAGATTGTAACCAAGCATGGACAATCTCAAGGCTACAAGTCCATCTTCAGACACCTTGTTGTTCCCGTGTCCACCAGGAAGTTTAAGGTCCATGGTATGCAGCAATGTTATCAGGAGGTTGAAGGCCCATTGCACTGCAGCCAACCTCCCTGGATGTGGCAGCAAGAGAAAAGTTGATCGAAGATTGCAGCGAAGGATTGTTCAAATGGTGGAGAAAGCACCTCGATCAACTGGCAAACTGATTCAAGCTGACCTTCAGGCACACTGTACGACAGTTTCAACTCGCACCATCCGTCGCCAACTCGATGAAGGGGGTTCTATGGTAGGAGACCCAGGAAGACTCCACTGCTGAGAGAGAGAGACATAAGAAAGCCCGACTGGAGTTTGCCAAAAAACACCTGAACGAGCCAAAATCCTTCTGGGAGAATGCTCTGTGGACAGATGAGACCAAATTAGAGCTTTTTGGTAAAGCACATCATCTCAATGTTTACAGAAAACAAAATGAAGCCTTCAAAGAAAAGAACACCTTCCCTACAATCAAACATGGAGGAGGTTCAGTGATGTTTTAGGGTTTCTGTGCTTCCTCTGGCACTGGGTGCCTTGAATGTGTGCATGGCATCATGAAATCAGGAGATTACCAAGGTATTTTGAAATGCAACGTTCAACCCAGTGTCAGAAAGCTGGGTCTCCGTCGTAGGTCATAGGTCTTGCAGCAGGACAATGACCCCAAACACACTTCAAAAAGCACCCAGGAATGGTTCAAGACAAAATGCTGGACTGTTCTGAAGTAGCCAGCAATGAGTCCAGATGTAAATCCCATTGAACACCTGTGGAGACATCTGAAAACAGCCTTTGGGAGAAGGCACCCTTCAAAACTGGGAGAACTGGAGCAGTTTGCACAAGAAGAGTGGGCCAAACTGCCAGTAGAGAGGTGTAGGAAGCTCATTCATGGCTATAGGAAGCGCTTCACTGCAGTTATTTTGTCCAAAGTCCGTGTTACCAAATATTAAGTCGAGGGTGTGAATAATTTTCTCAGTACCATTTATTTTTATTTTCTGATTTCAAAGGATATATTAAGTTCTGAATCAAAAACAAAGGTTCTGTAATATTAATAGTGAAATAAAGAATTGTGGGGAGCAAATACTTTTGGTGATTTCAACTTATTTTTGGAGAAAATTGGGAGTTATTTGAAGAAAGTGCAAGGGTGCCAATATTTTTGGCAACGACTTTCCAAACAAATTGGCACCTCTGAAAGTGTACTTCAGTGCGATTTATTTACAATCCCACATGGACACGGACAAGCATAACATTTTCAGTAATAATTCAGTATTTTGATTGGAACAATGGCGGTTTGCAATCAAAATTAATGGAGGTCCGGAATACACCTAATGAGACTGCCGATATGACTGCTCAATACAGAGAGGAAACTCTTTTTTTGGAGTTTCCTTTTTTGGAGTGTCCCTTTTCGGAGTTTCCTCTTTTTTTGAAAGTTTAAATATGGTAAACCAAATTTCACCACTGGCTCTGTGGTGAAACCGTTGCTTTGATCGCTCCTGAATTATTTTAGCCTACGTACCAGCTTTGTCCTCTTTCTTCCTTAACACGATTGTCACAATATAGATGAGGTCACGTGTGTGACTGCACTATTTAACATGAAATATAATTACCAAAACACTTGTATGCATAAGTTGGTTATCTATACGATAAGAGAGATAGATATCTGTCTGTTTTTGTCTGTCTGGGTGTGTCGCCATTTTTCTCAGACATGGCTCAACGAATCTTTGTCGAACTTTCAGGGGTTCATCGGTAAGTCCTGGGGAGCGTTTTGGGCAAAATAATTTTTTGGGGGGTTTCTTGTTTTTTAATCTCCCTTCAGTGTAGAAGCCTTAATAGCTCTGAAAGGTAATATTAAATGATCACCAACCTCATTCCTTCGTGGGTGTATGGAAGTGTTTTAGGCACCCACAAAATAGCCAAAAAACAAAATTTGATTTCTTCAAAATGCCAACAGGATCAGAACAGCCCTGGCCAACACCGGGTACACCTGCTAGTTTGTGATGAAATTAAGTTGAATGATCGCCCAGACTCAACCAGTCAAAGCAGCAAAGCATGTTTATTATTACCCTCGCCGGAGGAGAGGGTGTTGCATTTGGGTCTGGTTGTCTGTCTGTGTTTGTTACTTGGCAATTTTTTTTTCCACAAGTATGTGAATTGCCTCCATTTGTTTGTTTGTTACTTGCAAAATCGAAGATTTTTCAAGTATATTGGTTCGTCGATTTTGTTATTCTGTCTGTCTGTCTGTCTGTTTGTTTATCACCTACAGGTCGCAATTTTAAACCGATCTTCACGAAACTTCACCACATGGTGGAGTTTGTCACAAGGAAGAAGCCTATTGTTTTTGAGGTCAAAAGGTCAACATAGTCCCAATGTCAACAATTATGGCAGTATTTCTAAAATCCTCAATTTTCATCCGATTGACTTGAAATTTGAAGAGGATTCATATTTCAGGTCACTGAATTCAAGCACCAATTACTTTTAAGGTCAACATGGACCAAAAAGTCAACATAGGCCAAAGGTCAACAACTTAGGTGAGATGTCTAAATTCCTCAATTTTCATCTGATTGACTTGAAATTTGAAGAGGATTCATATTTCAGGTTACTGAATTCATGTAGCCAATTGTTTTTGAGTTCATCAAAGACCCAAAGGTCAACAACTAAGGTGGTATTTCTGAAATCCTCATTTTTCATCTAATTTACTTGAAGTTTGAAAACATATATTTCAGGTCACTGAATTCAACCACCATTTATTTTTGAGGTCCATATCGGCCAAAGGTCAACAACTTAGGAGAGGTTTCTAAAATTCTCAATTTTCATCCGATTGACTTAAATTTTGAAGAGGATTTATTTTTCAGGTCACTGAATTCAATGAGCCAATAATTTTTAAGATCAACATGACCCAAAAGGTCAACTTCGGCCCAAGGTCAACAACTAAGGTAGTATTTCTAAAATGCTCAATTTTCATCCGATTGACTTGAAATTTTAAGAGGATATAGATACAGTGGGGAGAACAAGTATTTGATACACTGCCGATTTTGCAGGTTTTCCCACTTACAAAGCACGTAGAGGTCTGTAATTTTTATCATAGGTACACTTCAACTGTGAAAGACGGAATCTAAAACAAAAATCCTGAAAATCACATTGTATGATTTTAAAATTATTAATTTGCATTTTATTGCATGAAATAAGTATTTGATCACCCACCAACCAGTAAGAATTCCAACTCTCACAGACCTGTTAGTTTTGTCTTGAAGAAGCCCTCCCATTCTCCACTCATTACCTGTATTAACTGCACCTGTTTGAACTCGTTATCTGCATAAAAGACAGCTGTCCACACTCAATCAGACTCCAACCTCTCCACAATGCGCAAGACCAGAGAGCTGTCGAAGGACATCAGGGACAAAATTGTAGACTTGCAGAAGGCTGGGATGGGCTACAGGACAATAGGCAAGCAGCTTGGTGAGAAGGCAACAACTGTTGGCGCAATTATTATAAAATGGAAGAAGTTCAAGATATCTGTCAATCTCCCTCGGTCTGGGGCTCCATGCAAGATCTCACCTCGTGGAGCCTCAATGATCATGAGAAAGATGAGGGATCAGCCCAGAACTACATGGCAGGACCTGGTCAGTGACCTGAAGAGAGCTG
>NC_140969.1:65045863-65068363 GCF_056783735.1 Eptatretus burgeri
AGTGGAGGAAATGAACAGGACATCCATTAAGTTGTGCTGCTGACATGGGAAGCAAGGAGAAGCTGCCATTTTAGGTGCTCCTCGTTCATCAGAGCAATAGAATGTGCACAGTATGTCTTGGTCATGGAGTGGATGAAATCTCATTGCATTGCTGTCATTGGTGTTGGCACTATTGCTCTGATGAAGGATTAACGCTCAAAACATCAGCTTCTCCTTGCTTCCCATGGCTGTTAGCATGCCTCAACCAAAGGAGGTGGAGGAAAAGCATGGGGTACTCTTTTTGGGTCAGGTTGCGGTGGAGTATGTCGGGGTGGTGCTGGGTGTTGTCCACCGGACTGCGGTCTCCTCGGGTTAACCTGAGGCGGTCCCTTCGGGTGGGTGCCTGGAATGTCCTATACCTAAGAGAGGATGATCATCTATCTCTGAAATCGTCTCAACTCAAGCATTTGCACATCAGTATTGCAGCACTTTGTGAGGTTCAGAGACCAGATAGTGGTGAGATCATGGCGGGTGATTACACCTACTACTGGTCTGGGCACTCTGATGATTACCATGCCCAAGGAGTTGCTGTAGCTGCATCCAATAAGCTGATTCCCATGATAATTGTGATAACACGGGTCAAGGAGAGAGGGTGATGAAACTGAGGATTCGTCACTCCTTCGGTGTCATTTCCCTGGTCGCTGTTTATGCTCCGACTGAGGAGAGTGATCTCACTGTGAAGGAGGCATTCTATGCTGCGCTCGAGTCTGTGGTTGATCAATGCCCCAGGCGAGATCCTCTTCCAGTCTTGGGGGATTTTCATACATCGACTGGAATTCATAGGGATGGTTATGAGACAAGCGTTTGTCCCAATAGGTCTGGAACTGTCAACCAGAATTGTACTAGGTTCCTTGACTTTGCAAGAATTCGTGGACTTAGGATGGCTGAGTCATGGTTTCAGCGCCCACAGGCTCGTCGCTGGACTTGGTATTCCAATGCTGGTGGTGTGGCAAAGGAGATTGACCTTGTGCTCGTTGATGGTCACTGGAGGATGACCCAGAACTGCAGGGTCTACCGGAGTGTTCAGTTCCTCAATACCAACCACAGGCTTGTTGCAGCAACTCCAAAGTTGCAGCTCAAATCAACGGAATGGTACCATCCCAACCAAGGTTGGACGTTGGCAAGCTCAATGATGAGAGGATAGCTAAGGAGTTTGTGAAGTGGCTGAGTGGAGATTTGGGGGGTCTGGGTGCTTTGGGAGGTCCTGAAGAGTTGTGGAGTGCCTTCAAGACCACCATCCTTGATGTTGCCGGTGGATGTCTTTGAACTCACCGTCGGGCAAAGAAGAAATTTGTCACCCAAGGGACACTGGATACCATTGACCTGTCACAGGGCCAGGCTTAATGGCAGAGCTGAGCTGTACAGGGAGTTGAGGTGTAAAACTGTATGTGTGCCGAGGGCAGACAAGGAGGCCCATGTGCGAAGGATCTGTGAAGGGGTAGAGCATCACCTGTGGTCAAGTGATTCTCATCCTGCTTACAGAGAAATTTGCTCATTGTGTTCCTCCAAGCCCATCCCTCTGTGTAGTGCAGTTAGAGTAGAGGGATGTGGGCTCTGGACAGAGGAATCTGAAGTGAAGGACTGCTGGGTCAGTTACTTTGAGCGGCTGTATCTGGTTGATCTACCAGCTGTTGAGTTGGATGTCAGGGGTATTACTATCCCTATTGCTGACCCTCGAATCAACCGTGAACCACCTTCATTTGTGGAAACACAGGCTGTGGTGAACCGGTTGAAATAGGGTAAAGTTCCTTGGATCTGTGGCATCCATGCGGAATTTCTCAAGGCTGGTGGGAATGCTGTACTCATGTCATTGCATGCAGTTCTGTTCTCTGTTTGGAATGCAGGCATCCTCCCAACTGACTGGAAGAGGGGCCTTGTTGAGCCTCTCTGAAAAGGGAAGGGTGATTGACAGGACTGCAACAACGACCGAGGGGTGACAATACTCTCAGTGCTGGGCAAGGTCTTTGCGTGGATCATTCTTGATAGGATTTGCCACCATCTGCTTGAGCACGAGTGCCCAGGACAGTCAGCCTTGACACCAAGGAGGTCAACGATTGACTGTATCCTTGCTCTTCGGGTCATCACCGAACACAGACGAGAGTTTTGCCAGGGGCTGCCGGCAGCCTATGTTGATCTCTGTAAGGCATTTGATTCAGTGAATCAGGATGCCATCTGAAGAATTCTTGGTCTTCGTGGGGTGCCACCAAAACTGATCAATCTGATTCATGAACTATACTCTGGAACTGAGAGTGCTGTGAGATGTGATGGTTCCACCTCTGACTTATTTCCAGTTGTGACTGGAGTTCATCAGGGGTGTGTACTGCCCCCCCCCCACACTTTTCAGTGTTTATATGGACTGAATTCTGGGGAGGATTTCACAGTGCTCAAGCTGCGGTGCATCATTTGGGAATGTCAGGTTCACTGACCTTGATTTCGCAGATGATGCAGTCATCTTTGCAGAGATGCTGCATATCCTTATGGGGGCCCTCGGGGTGCTGAATGAGGAGTCGGAGCCGCTGGGATTACGGTTTTCATGGGTCAAAATGAAGATCCAGGCTTTCAATGATATCTTAGATGCTGCTTTCTTGTCTATATCCGTTTGTGGTGAGGATGTTGAGGTCACGGAGAGATTCATATCTCCCTCAGCATGCTGTGAGCCAGAGGTGAATATATGTCTGGGTTGAGCCTTAAGGTTCTTGGGAGTCTCAAAGCATCTTCAACGGTTGAAGGGGTCTCAGCAGTCCAAAGGGTCGAAAGTACATTCAAATACAGTAGTACGTAATTAATAGACGTACGTGTGTGAAGTCAGGCTGCAACTGACATTCAAACAGTATGTAATTAATAGACATATAGTCACGGCTTCATGTTTTCATGGATGGACAGATGGACGGGCTGATGGACTGACCGTGTTTTCCGTTTTTACCCCCCAGCCCGAATTGGGCTGAAAAGGGGGTATTGTCGTCACAGGCGTTGTCCGAGCGTCTGTCCGTCCGGGCGTCCGTCTGTCAACTTTTGGTTTCCATCGATTTCGAGGAGAACACCTTGTCCGATTAAATCCATTTTTGCAGCATATGTTGGGGTTGAGTAGAGGAAGGTTCCTTTCGAAAATGGGCGTGCTGTGATTTTCAATGTGGCCTCCATGGCAGCCATCTTGAAATTGGTTTTCGTCAATTTTGAGAACGGCTTAGCTTGTCCGATTAAATGCATTTTTGCAGTGTGTGTGTTGGAGTTGAGTAGAGGAAGGTTCCTTTCGAAAATGGACGCGCTGCGATTTTCACTAGCCGCCACGGTAGCCATCTTGAAGTCTGATTGATTTTCGATATGACGTCCAACGTGCTCTGACTGCATCATCGTGATATCACTGCTTCCTTTTACAATGCATGGGCTGAGGGGTTACGCCCGCTTTGCAGAGCTATTATATATATATATATATATATATATATATATATATATATATATATATATATACATACATACATACATACATACATATACATATATATAGTCGCGGATCCGGGATTCGGGGCTTGCTTTGAGGGGAAACACTTGGGTCCCTCCTGAACGCCTTGTCCTGAGGCCGCCAGGCACTGATAATTCTGCACACTGGCAGGTTGCTAAGCAACCATGAACGTCCATTGGTACGGCCAATCCGGACAGGGTTACACTACTTTGCGTGATCTATGGCTGGCTGGCTAATCGGGGTCAGTGCCATCAGCGCACACTCTGATTACTGCCGAGTGTTACAGTGAGTGTGCGCTGACGGACAGCAAATTATTGCGGTAGAACGTTCCTTCTAATCTTACTTGTACACTGCATCGGACCAACATAGGAAAAGACATCCGAGACAGATAGGAAATAACAATAAAGAATCATTTATTACAACAAGCTCGAATGAGCTAAGATCCTCGTCTTCATAATGATGACGTCATAAGAACGAATATGACGTCATTGTGATGTATCAGCTTTGCGATAAATTATCTGTGCTAATGCCCGGCTTGATTCCCGCAAACAAAATTCAAACAGCTTGCCGAGTTTCGGAGATAATGGTATGGGCGATTTCCATTAGCGGTGATATTATGACGTCAATTTTTTTCTAGGAAGAATTTACAAAATCGGAGATGGTTACTGCCTGCGCGTGGGCTTTCTGCATATACGTGGCAAGTTTCACGAAGATCCGATGAAAACTCTGGGTTGTGAAACAAAAAATGTCAAAAAATATGAATGACGTCGTAAAAATTGATATGACATCATAGTGATGTATCATTCATCTCTGCTAATGCCCTGTTCGATTCCCGCAAACAGAATTCAAAAAGCTTGCCTAGTTTGAGATAATTTTTTAGGCGATTTCCATTAGCGGAGATATTTTGACGTCACAACTTTTTTTCTCGGAGGAATTTTCAAATTCGGAGATGGTTACTGTCTGCGCAGGGTATTTTTACATATATACGTCAAGTTTCAGGACGTTTCGATGAAAACTGTAGGTTGTGAAACAAAAACGTCCACAAGAACAACAACGTGAGTAAGACTTAGAGATCCTCCACGAGGATCGAAAAACACAAACAAGAAATCATTTAAAAGCAAGAAAGCAAAAAGACACGTAAGAGCAGATTTAACCATAACACATATTCTTCTTCAATCTTACTTCAACAAAAGTAGCCTGGTGTTGGCTTAGTGGTTAGGGTGGCGGTTTGGGATCCTAGGGTCCTGAGTTCGAGCCCCGTTGGCCACTGAATTAACACCAGGGGGTTGACTCAGCCTGTCATCCTTCCGAGGTCGGTGAAATGAGCACCATTATACTAGTAATAGGGGCACTGTATCAGCGGCATAGCTGTCCCCCTAACCGATGATGCAACCAGCAGCCAAAAAGGCAGCACACAATGGGAACTGAAACAAAAGACTTCATCATTCACTTCGGGGCAAAGAATAAAACAAGAAGGACTTGCAAATGAAATAAAAGAAATGTGTGGAGAAAAGGAAAGCAGTCTTTCCTTCTCTCCTTCACCTCACACAAATATACAGGAGAATGAGGAGGGAAAATGTATGGGAAAGATCGGCAATGGCGATGGGGATACACAGCACCCTCTCTGAGGTGTCCAGACCCAGCTGGCGAGTCCTCTCTGGTGTCCCAGATATGCGAGCTCGATGTGCGACTCACTCTCCTCTGCCTTAGATCCTTCCTCCTCAGGCCCCCATCGATGAGGTGCCGCCGTTCATCCTCCTCGTCCTTCATGGTTCACAGGTTCGAGAGGGCAGGATGGCGCTCGTGGAAGGAGTGTTCGTTTTCCACAGAAGCTCGACACGAACAGCTCGTGAAACCTTCCTTTCTTTACCCTCACACCTTAATGTTCATTCCCTCACGAGCCTTCTCAGTCTTTGAGTCTTCATCTCATGTGAACTTGTTCCGTTCGTGTCTCCTTTTCTCTCTCTCTCTCTCTTCTGCTTTCTGAGCCATCTGCTCAGGAGCGCTCTTCGTCCCTGCTCACGCTAGCTCGTCATGAGTGATTCTCTTTGACTTTCAGATTCTTCTTCACATCAGCTTTGTGAAAATTGCCACACCATTTTGAGGGAACTTTCTACGTGTGCGAAGCCGCAGCGACAGCCCCCAGTCCCCTCCTGAGCATGGAAAACGCCCACTCGCACTGTTTTGCACTGCACCACGCCCGCGAGAAGCGCCACGGACATGGATGTGAGAGCACCCGATGGATTAGCGAGCAATGTGCGGATGGAGGGAACATTGAAAGGAACCCCGCATGACCGAGGGATGACCAAACGGCCGCGGGATTGGAGGTAAGACCGATGGGGTGAAAGAAGGATTTTTGAAAGGATGTTTGACGGAGGAGAGATTATTGGTTGACAGTTGAAACGGGCCGATGGGATAATGGAGGGAAGATTGAAAGCAACAGAGGGAATGAACAGCACAATGGTGTGAAGGAAGAAAGGTTGAAAGTAACAGAGTGGGAGAAGGGAGACATTACACTGGACAAATACAGCCGAGCCGCCACATGCTCACCCTGAGCAGTCCTTTGACAAGGGGGCAAGGACTAGCGATACAAAGACTAATGAAATTACTAATCATCGGGTCACCTCCGTGTCCATGTATGCCCTCCCACTGGGATATGTTTTCAAAAACCAAAACAATATACAGTAGATATAGATGCTTAAATGTCTTTAATTGGGTCATGATCTTAAAAATTAGGCCAAGGTCAAAAAAAAACCCCGTCAAGCGTGTGTACTTGGTATTCATATTATTGATATAAATTTTAGTTCCGAAAGTCCAAGACAGCCTGGAAATGAATACAGTTTGGAAATTTGGATTGTTGAGAAGAAGAATAAAGAAAAATAAATAAATAAACAATATTTTTCTAAGTGGTGGTTCAGCACTCCTGTGGGTCTTCAAAACTCTGTGGTACGATTGAAATAGGGGCAACACGCCCGGGCACTCACCTGGTAGAATAATGATTCTGAGGAAGTCAACATGGGTCTGAATCAGAAAAATGTACCAAAGTTATAGCAAATACCTATTTGGTGGGGGGGGGGGGCAAACCCCCTCCGTAAATCGCCTTTGACCCAAATTTTCACCTCACCTGGAACGAAGTACCGGGGAGCTTATGAGATGGCGTGTCAACAGTCAGTCCATCCATCCGTCCGTCCACAAGTACTTGCAACTTCTCTAAAACTGCACATACTATTTTGATGTAACTTGAGCACAACCTTCAACACCCTGTATGTACCAAAGTTTGTTCATGGCATTAAAAAAAAAATCGGGCCTTAAGGGGGTCTCTGGCAGTTGCCCCCCAAAATAGGTATTTCCTTTCTTCTCAGAAAATACACATGCAATTCCGATGAAACTTGATCACAACCTTCCTTAGCTGTGATCTACCAAAGTTTGCTCACGGAATTAAAAAAACAAATCGGGGTCTGAGGGTGTTTATGGATGAAGTTTATTGGGGGGCAAGGGGGAGGGGGGTGAGTTGCCCCCTAAAGAGATATTTGCTTTATTCTCAGAAACTGCACAGACAATTTTGATGAAACTTGATCAAAACCTTCATCACCCATGATGTACCAAAGATTGTTCATGCCATTAAAAAAAAAAAAATGAAATTTCTCGTTGAGCAAGAAATTGCCGGAATGACTTTGTCATATCTTCATGATCTCTGAAAAAACAAAAACCTGGAAATCAATTTGGTTCTTATAAGTCGATAGTGCGACTGTTTAATGAGTTATCGCACTTAGTTTGGTCATGATCATAACTTGGAAGTCAATCGGAGTTGAAATGGCGTTTTAATCGCAATTTGAAATTTTCGACCCGACCCCCTTGACATTCGACCCCCGACCGCTAAGAAGGGTGTTGGTGTGACACCCCCAATGAGACATGTGGTTGGATGCAGAATTGGAAGAAGCACATTTTGGATTTGGTTTGAAGTCGATACGACCATTTTAGTGGACGTTATTGTGAAAATAAGAATTTCTGTTTTTTAGTGACCTTGACCTTGACCTTTGACCGAGATTCACCAAAAACGACAAGTGTCTAAGTTGGACCGTGGCCGATGTCTGTACCCAGTTTGGTCATGATCGCTGAAACGGTGTGGCTGCTGCAGGGTAAACACACAAACAGACAGACATACACACAGAATGACACACACAACCGACCAACATAATTGTCGAAATCCGAAGGATTCCAGCAATTAAAAATTGGTGTCGAAGGGGATTTACGGGGAGTGGGTTGCCCCTCCAAAAGAGGTATTTGCTTTCTTCTCCCAAACGACACACAATTCCGATGGAATTTGACCACAACCTTCATAACCCATGATATACTAAAGTTTGTTCCCGACATTAAAAAAATCGGGTTCGAAGGGGATTTACGGGGGTGGGGGGGGTTGCGTGGGATTGCCCCAAAAATAGGTATTTGCCCAAACTAGTGAGCGACCAGATGTATTGCCCCTATTTTTTAAATAGCATGAACAAACTTTGGTACTTCCTGCATGATGAAGGTTGTGGTCAAGTTTCACTGAAATTGTGTGTGTAGTTTCGGAGAAGAAAGAAAATACATATTTTGGGGGGCAACACCCCACCATACACCCCTTGAGACCCAGATTCTTTATTTATTTATTTAAATGGCAAGAACAAACTTTGGTATATCACTGGTCATGAAGGTTGTGGTTAAGTTTCATTGAAATTGTGTGTGTGGTTTTGGAGAAAAAAAAAGCAAACATATTTTGGGGGGCAACCGTCTCGTAGACCCTCTTAGACCCCGATTTTTATTTTAATGTCGTGAACGAACTTTAGTACACCACGGGTGATGAAGGTGGTGGTCAAGTTTTATCGGAATTGTGTGTGTAGTTTCTGAGAAAAAAGCAAACACCTATTTTGGAGGGGCAACCCCCGAAGACCCACTTAGGTCTCGATTTTTGTTTTTTTCTTAATGCTGTGAACCAACTTTGGTATTACAGGGTGATGAAGGTTGTGCTAACGTTTCATCGAAATTGTATTTGTAGTTTCAGAGAAGATGTTGCAAATATTTACGGATGGACGGATGGACATCCCATTTAAGCTCCCCAGAACAACATTCCAAGTGAGCTAAAAATTGGGGGCGCCAATTGTAGAAAGCAACCACACAACAGCAATTCACCTTCCCCTATGCTGCAGGAGTTTCAGGGGAGGCTTACAAGAACAGAACTCTGTGGAGTGCATATACAGGACCTCCGCCAGGCTGAACAGTATACGTTTTGTATCCCACTGATAGGCCAGATCTACATCCGGACCTTGATCAAAATCTAATCGATTTGTACCCGTCACCTACCCAACTCATCCACAAAGTTTTGTCATAACCTGTCGACAACTTTTTGAGATATTTTGGCTATTGTGAACACTTAAAAATTCTAGTGTCCGGATCTCGTGTGTGGTGGTATGGCAGCTTAGCTGCCGGGGTAGCTATCATTTCTTGAAGTGCGACTGTGTCACTGATGCAGTGCCCCTCTACCAGTACACACACTGGAACTGGTACTCATTTCGCTGACCTCGGAAGGATGACAGGCTGAGTCAACCCTCTGGTGGTAATTCAGCGGAAAACGGGGCTCGAACTCACGACCCTAGGACCACAATCCACCACCCTAAACACTGAGCCAACACCAGGTACTTTTGTTTAAGTAAGATTGAAGAAGAATACGTGTTCTGGTTAAATCTGCTCTTACGTGCCTTTTTGCTTTCTTGCTTTTAAATGATTGCTTGTTTGTGTTTTTGTAATAAATTCTTGTTTATTGTCATATCCGATCTGTCTCGGTTGTAATGTGTTCACGTTTTCCTGGAGTTTGGCAGTTAAATTCGCAGGTTTACATGACATTTATAGACACAGTGGCTGCGGCGTACTCCTGTGTTTAAAATATAGGGTTTGAAGTGCTGTGGTTGTTTGAATGTGCACAGGAATAGCTGGTGTTGCATGGCGGCGGTGTTTTGGGTGGAGTCGGAGTTATTGCGTGGCAGAGTTCCTTCATCAAGGTCTCTGAAAAGTCTGGCTCATCTTCAATTGACATTGAATCAGTGAAACAAACGACATGACTTTCTAAGGAAAATAATTTCTCTCATTTGCTCTCATCAACGACGAATCGGTTGCAAAGGGGGTCTGACTGACCTCCAGTGGAAATTGAACATCAATTGACTGTCGAGGTGGTTAAAGACCAATAAGTATTCAAATTAGTGTTTAAACATACGCTCATCGATTACAGCAAGGGGTTCCCAAACCCAGCGTAGTGACCCGAACTTGAAGAACCCCCTCAAAATTTTGAGGGGGGGTTTTCATGTCGAAAGCGTTTCCTCTGACAATTTTTTTTATCACCCACATGTTCTCCAAGCCTTGGGGACATCAGGGTGTTCACGAATAATTAATAGGTCACATGATCTGGCAGCCATGTTGGATTGAACGAAAGTCTTAAAAAATTATTTCTCTTGAGCTGCTTCATCAATCGACATGAAACTTTCCAATTATGATCCAGTAGTCATGGGGAATATATGTTTTATATATCAACCTGATCTGACGCATGGTCTGGCAGCCATAATTATTTAATATTATTAATTTGGGTTCAGGGATTTTAATCAAACTTATCCAAGTATGTATCGATCCATCCATTGGGACCACATTCTGTGCAGAGCGTTGGTGCTGCCTCAGCAGTCTCCTTGGCTATTGGGTACAATCCTGGACGAGTCGCCACTCCGACGCAGTACACCAGCATGCTGACACTCATTTTGCCGACCTCGGAAAGATGAGAGATCGAGTTAACCCCACCTGGTATTAATTCAACAGCTGAGTGGGATTTGAACTCAGGACCCAAGGATCCCAAGCCCACCACCTGAACCATTAAGTCAACACCACACATATTAAGTATGTATGATGATGTAATAATGTGGATGGAGGCACATCTGGTGACGTCGAGGACTGCCCTTCTAGATTTTTAAAACAGTACATGCTGACTTCCTTGCTTGACAATTAGCATTTAAGAGGATATAGCACACACACAAACAACGCTGGGAAGGCAATGGCAAACCACCCAGTATAACATTGCCAAGAAACTGCTTCGGCAGCACTGACATTCTGTTAAATAGAGTATGGTTCAGGTTGTCTACATATATATATATATATATATATATATATATATATATATATATATATATATATATATTACACACAGAACTGGAATGAAGGACAGTGATCTTGACAGATTGGCAGTCACAAGTCGAGAAACGTTTCAAGATCACCATAATACCAATGTTCGACAGTGCCACTCCATTTATTGTAGTATGCTTGACTGAAAGTATTTGGAATTTCTTGGTAATTTGTTCAAGGTTCCAGTGATAACTTGGCTCCTGGTCACAAAAGACTGGAATCTGTAATGTCCAGCAACTAATGCCAGAAGATAACACCCAGTATAAGATCGAACCACGGGACGGCACACACATTGATGTTTCGCCCTGCTTGGAAACGCCAGGATGACAGTTTATAGCTGGGTCGACATTCAAACCCATTGTACATACCTTTCGGCCATCCTTCCAGGCACACACACACACACACACACACACACACACACACACACACACACACACACACACACACACACACACACGTATATATCCTTGAAGATTGATGCTGATATCACTTTGAGAGGCAGCATACCATACACCTACTCGATAAGTCAATACTTCAGAGACGCTATCAATAAGTCAATAGATCTGTCTTTTATTTTGCTGTTTGTCCAACTTTTGCAACATCATGCCTTTTTCTTCCCCCTGTTGTTTCCAACCAGTGGTCGGTGCCATTCAGCCGACAGAGGCATTTTTGCATCCAGTAAGTGTCTCGAAGGGTTTTTGTGCTGGTTTGCAAAAAAACATGTGAACTTGCAGCAAAGCCGATCAATGCATCGTAATAAAATTACGTTATACTTTCTTACAGTAATGATGTCTGAGTAATTTCAGTTAACCACAGCCATGAGGGCATGTGCGGCACAAGGGGGGCATGGATGATCATTTTGGTTTGCTGCTAAGTAAGTTTTAATTCAAAATCTACAGTATATATATATATATATATATATATATATATATATATATATATATATATATATATTCTTGTGTCGATTGAGGCTGGCTATGTACGCTGCGTTCTCTGATGGTCAATAAGGCCTCATCTCCTCAACTCCAACTCATCATCGTCTTATATTACAATGCATAAGGGTGAGGGATTTAAGACTGCTTTATTCGTGCTGAACTTCTGGATGTTTTTTTAACGATCCTTAAAATCATCGTTTTATTGAAATTGAAGTATATATTTGGGGTATCGTGTTCTATGAACTCTCTAGTTATCTCCATCATCTGCGACGGATGATGGTGATGTTTTCACCCCTTTCTGTTTGTTAATTGTTGGAATCCTTTTATTTGGATTTCGGTAATTATATTGGTCGGTTGTGTGTGTCATTCTGTGTGTCTGTCTGTCTGTTTGTTTGTGTGTTTGTTACCCTGCAGCAGCCACACCGTTTCAGCGATCATGACCAAACTGGGTACAGACGTCGGCCATGGTCCAACTTAGACACTTGTCGATTTTGGTGAAGCTAGGTCTAAGGTCGAGGTCAAGATCACCGAAAAACCGAAATTCTTATTTTCGCAATAACGTCCGCTAAAATTGTTGTATCGACTACAAACCAAATCCAAAATGTGCATCTTCCAATTCTGCATCCAACTATATGTTTCATTGAGGGTGTCACACCAACACCCTTCTTAGCGGTCGGGGGTCGAATGTCAGGGGGGGTCGGGTCAAAACTTTCAAATTGCGATAAAAACGCCATTTCAAGTCCGATTGACTTCCAAGTTATGCTCATGACCAAACTAAGTGCTGTAACTCATTAAACAGTAACACTATCGACTTATTAGAACCAAATTGATTTCCAGGTTTTTATTTTTTTCAGAGATCATGGAGATATGACAAAGTTATTCTGGCAATTCCTTGCTCAACGAGCAATTTCCTTTGTTTGTTTGTGACTTACGAAATCTTTAGATTCTTTAGATTTTAGATTCTAAAGATTTCGTAAGTATATTGATGACTTCCGTCATCTGTTTGTGTGTTTGTGTGTTTGTTTGTGTGTTTGTTTGTGCGTGTGTGTGTGTGTGTGTTTGTGTGTGAGTGTGTGTGTGTTTGTTTATTTGTTTGTTTGTTTGTTTGTAGGCACGATAACTCGAGAACGGAAGAAGCTGCCAATGTTAAATTACACCACGTGATTCAGGAGGGTGATGGCGAGCGCTGATTAGATTTTGGTCAAAATCGGTCAAAGGTCAAGGTCACAGTGAGGTCAAACATTCGATTTTTGATGGTTTGATACAGAATCATCATAGAAACTTCTGGTTTGCGTCGTTACCTTCTCTAGGGACAGCTTTTATTAGACAAGGTCAGAGGTCAAGTTGATGATTTCGTAAGTACCAGTCTATGACTGCTTGTTTGTCTGTTTGTTTGTTTCCAGGATATCTCAAAAAGTTGTGGACGGATTCAGAAGAAACTTGGTGGGCAGGTTAGGTGTGTAATAAGGGCGAACTGATTAGATTTTGGTGAAATCTGGATCTGGATACTAGAATTTTTAAGTCATTATTCACCCTTGAGCAATGGGGCCAAAAACATATCTCTAAAAGTTGTGGACGGATTCGGACGAAACCTGGTGGACACATTGGGTCGGTGACAATAACAAGCCAATTAGATTTTTGTTCAGATCCGGATGCAGATCTGGCCCGTCAGTGGTATACAAAAATGTAAACTGTTCAACCTGGCGGAGGTATGCGCTCCAACGAATGCCCGTTTCGGAAACTATTTAGACTAAAATAAATAATTTACAATTAATGTATAGGGGTGCCGATGGTATGATGGCACAATTACAAGCTCCATTACATGAATGCTGAACTATCATCAATGTAGTCAACGAATTATGAACATTATTTTTTGGTGATTTATTTATTGTGAACAACATGATGAACTGACAGATTCAATGATTCATTTTCAAGTTCTCATCAAATGAATCGCACAGTTCCACAACTTTCTCCCTCTACTGCACAACATTTTGTGCTGTTTGTGTAAAAAAAAACATTGAAAATTCAGTTCAACAGACGGAAATATAAGGTGCTGGGGTTGGGTAAGAATAATAAAAATAGGGATGATATAATGCAAGGGGCAGTCTTGGAGCATGTGAGACAGGAGAATGATACAGGGTGGGGGAAGGGGGAGGGGCGGAAGGAGACAACACATTGCTAGAGTCCCTTTATAGAGAGAGTAGCGACATAGAGGGTCCGGAAAAATCTAGTCACGTGATCGCGTGGAGCCATTTTGAGTCCATCGCGGACAGGATCGGACGCATATCGGTCAGCGTTTTAACGTTCCCGCTTTACGCAGCGTTCTCGTTCGTGTTTTACATCGATTTTACGACAAAATGACAGGCTGTTGCACCTTTGGGTGCACAAATAGAACGAAGAAAGGATTCAAGATGTATAGATTTCCATCAGATGCTAAAAGATGGAAAATCTGGGAGGACAGAGTCAGTCGTGTTGGATGGAAAGAAACTTCTTGGTCAGTTCTCTGCCAGGTCAGTGTGATGGTGGTAATGGTCCCATATGCATATATTTGTGTGCAGCGAGTGAGACTGGTCTTTGCTTTGGCTTTCCAGGCTTGTTATCCATTGCTCGTGGATTAATTAGCACTTGAAGGGGAAGGCATCTTTATTTAAAATTAAGTTTGAGTTTGAGTCTTCGAGCTAGATCAATTAATATAGGGTCTAGACTCCAGATCATGTCTCCAAAGTCAGACTCAGACTCAAAGTCAAAGTCAAACTAAAGTCAAAACAAAGACGAATGAACGGAGAACGGATCTGGGCTAACTCGGTGTGTGTGTGTGTCTGTGTGTGTGTGTGTGTGTGTGTGTGTGTGTGTGTGTGTGTGTGTGTGTGTGTGTGTGTGTGTGTGTGTGTGTGTGTGTGTGTGTGTGTGTGTGTGTGTGTGTGTGTGTGTGTGTGTGTGTGTGTGTGTGTGTGTGTGTGTGTGTGTGTGTGTGTGTGTGTGTGTGTGTGTGTGTGTGTGTGTGTGTGTGTGTGTGTGTGTGTGTGTGTGTGTGTGTGTGAGAGAGAGAGAGAGAGAGAGAGAGAGAGAGAGAGAGAGAGAGAGAGAGAGAGAGAGAGAGAGAGAGAGAGAGAGAGAGAGAGAGAGAGAGAGAGAGAGAGAGAGAGAGAGAGAGAGAGAGAGAGAGAGAGAGAGAGAGAGAGAGAGAGAGAGAGAGAGAGAGAGAGAGAGAGAGAGAGAGAGAGAGAGAGAGAGAGAGAGAGAGAGAGAGAGAGAGAGAGAGAGAGAGAGAGAGAGAGAGAGAGAGAGAGAGAGAGAGATAGATAGATAGATATATATGGGGTGGGCTAATCTATTTTTGGTGGGATGAATATATGATCGGCAACATGCAGCAAAGTTTAGATTAATAATATAAATATGAAAATTAAACAAACACAAATATATACCCACACACGATAAACAAGGTCAAACAACTGCTGAAATACAAAGATAACTCTTAACGTTGTATTGTACATGTATAAACAGGGAGGTGAGAGTTCGAGTCTCGCTCTCTCCTCCCTGAAATTAAAATGAGGCTGAAATAAGCAGCACGTGTACTTGTCTAGTTCATTCCTTCTTTGTCATGGTTCTCAATGTCTGTGACTGTTAAATCACAAACAGCTCTGTGAATTTCTTCTTTATCATATGGCTCTTAGTTGTCATAAATCTTCTATTTTGTCATCTTCACATAATTTGTTCATTATCAACATGGAAAAGACCATTCCCATCTCTCATACATGGAGAACATAATGGAATACACGGTTCAATGCACTAGCGCCACACGGCGGCTCTGCACGTTCACCGCGCTGAATGGACTCAAAATGGCGTCAAATCATTAGTTGTCGCTACTCTCTCTATAAAGGGACTCTACACATTGCCAAGCAGCTCCAGATAAAGCTAATAGGGTTTCAGATTGCATCTCTAGGGGGATCTATTCATTAATAAAAAATAGTTAGTGTTAACACTGTACAATAATTTAGTGAGGTTAACCTCATGTAGAATATTGTGTTCAGTTTCAGTCACGACATCTGAGGAAGGACATACTTGCCTTGATCTTACAAAGATTTTATTTTTCAATGAATAAGTATATATTATAATCAGTAAGAAAAAATATATAAGGATTTTAAAATTATATTTATGCCTTCATCCTTTTTGGCACGCTTTGGACTGAAGTGAGTACTGTACAGTGGGTTCTTCCAATTCCTCAGTTATGCTTCAGTCACATTTGGCTCGGCGGCCGTGGAGGTCTAAAAAATCTGCGGCCACTAGCAATTATAGGGTGGCCGCAGTATTTCCACGGTCACACAATGTAGCAGTCACATATGTTTTTATTTTTTGAGGAGCTGCATGGCGTGTTTAGAAATCGTGGAGACCGAAAACGTGAGGTTGCCGTACGGTCTTTGATTTGATGTTGCACGGTGACCTTAAGGGGGCCCTGCCGCGGCCATAGAATTTTCAAGGCAGACGCAAGGTAGCCTCAAGGTGCCCGCAAGGCGACCGCAGGGGGCCCTAAGGCGAACGTGGAAATAGTGCGGCCGCCGTAATTTTTTGGGGGTTGACAAAATTCATTTTTCATTGATAAGAGCCTACGGAAAACACACGAATAACACAAGCCCACCGTACGCCCTACGTACGGTCGACGTGGAACACATCTGCATCATGGCTACGGCTTGTCGAATTGCTACGGCCAACCTAGAAATGAAAAAAGTTATAACTCCGCACTTTAATTCCACGGAGACCCCTACGGCCTGTAAAAGATAGCCATACGGCGTAGGGCCACCCTGAGGCCACCTCAGAAACTCTACGGCCACCACACGTTTCTGTCAATTCAGGGGGGGGGGTACGGCCGCTGTACCCTCACCGTAGAGCAAATGTGACTCATGCTTAAGGCCGACGTCACAGTTGCCACGGCGGCCATGGGGTCTCCAAAATCTACGGCCACGAGCAATTATACGGCGGCCGCAGTATTTCCACGGTCACACAATGTTGCAGTCACATGTTTTTATTTTTCGGGGAGCCGCACGGCGAATTTATAAATTGTGGAGACCGAAAACGTGGGGTTGCCATGCGCTCTTTGATTTGATGTCGCACGGTGACCTTAGGGCGTTCCTGCGACAGCCATAGAATTTTCAAGGCAGATGCAAGGTGCCCGCAGGGGTGCCCTAAGGCGAACGTGTGGCCAGATGGACGGTCACGAATGGGTGAATTTTTTTTTTTTTACCAGTTTTTTTTTTCAGCTTGTCAAATTGCTACGGCGAACGTAGAAATGAAAAAAAGTTCTAACTCCGCGTTGTAATTCCACGGCGACCCCTACGGCCTGTAAAAGATAGCCAAACAGCGTAGGGCCACCTTGAGGCCACCGCAGAAACTCTGCGGCCGCCGCATGTTTCTGTCAATTCAGAGGGCGTACGGCCGCCGTATCCTCGCCGTAGAGCATATGTGACAGGCCTTACAGAACAAGTTGCTGCCATATGCAAGAAGACAAGATGACAGTATCTCATTGGTATAATTTTTGAACACCTAAAGTAGCTCCACCTACAGTCAGGTCTGCCTGAAGAAAGAAATACATAATAATATCCCTTATATGATTTAAACTTCCGAGCAAATCAACCACCAAGGAATAAACATGTAATTTATTTATATATTTATTTTATACATTGTCGAGGCTCATTGAAGAGCTAGCATTAGTACACCAAACGGATCAGGACACACCAGGACAAAAGGATCAGCAGAGAGAGGGGGGAAACACCAACAGCAGAGCTGAGTCCGAGACAGAGAGGAGGCGGAAAAACAATGGATGTGGGGAAAAAAGGGGGGAGGTGGGGTACAGGAGAGGGGGACAAGATGGATACAGAATGGAACTCTCATGAGGGAAAACTGGAAATTTGGAAGGAGGAGGAATTATGGTGGGATAGGGGTTAACAGGGGTTGAAAAGATCATGGTTTTGGATTAGGGATGATCTGAGATGGTGGTGAACAGCTGTCTTGAAGTCCTGGAGGGAAGGATGGGATTGAAGAGAATGTGGAAGTTGGTTCCATAGGTGGGGAAAAAGAGGAGCGAATGAGTGGAGGTGAGCAGTGATCCCGGATTTAGGTGGTTTCACCACTGCTACCAAGTTGAAGTTCCCATGCTCAAGGTGTCGCATTGTTACGGATTTGGAAACCTTTTGCACACAAACAGCCAGAGTCCCCGTAGTTCAGTTATTTCGATAAGTATGTGCATAGTTAGAATCCATCCCCTATGTCAAATGGGAACTTCGTGTGTGCGCTGTGAGTTATTTTATAGTCAGGTTTTATACATCTACTACAACAACAACAACAACAACAACTACAGCGGCACCGTCCCTCACTCAACCCGGTCGCCATTGCCCACGTGTTATTGGCTGAAGGCGTGGCTCAGATCCATCGCCCAGAACCAAGAAGACTCCATCACCTCAGATCAAGGCTCTGCCCCGAGGAAGGGCATGGAACGTTTCCTCCAGCCAATGAGAGAAGGGCGAGCATCGCACGCGCGCCCCAGCCAATGGGAGGCCAGCGTGCCGAAAGCTACTACGGAGCCTCTTCGGGAGGCGGGCCAACGAGATGCCTCGGCACACCCTCCGAGACGCACCGTCCAATCGGGAGGCGAGTGGCGAAAGAAGAAATCGCTCGGACCTCAAGAGAATGCTAGAAAAGACGAGAGGACTGCGACAGTGGTGGTCGTGGTTCGAGCGGTCTGCAGTCCTTTGAGGGGCTCACAGTGGTGGTCATGGTTTGAGCGGTCGTGGTGGCTTGGTCTCGATCGTGGGCCGTGGACTTCGGGTCGTGGGTTTGAGGCTCACCGTGGTGGTTTGGAGTCGGATTTGACCACACGAGGCGGGAAGGTACCCCGGCCAGGCTCTGGTCCCTCAGCTCACCTTTCTCTCCTGGATACTAGAATTTTTAAGTCAGATCCACGGGGTCCATTTCGTGTGTGTGTGTGTGTGTGTGTGTGTGTGTGTGTGTGTGTGTGTGTGTGTCTGCGCGCGCGCGTGTGTGTGTGCTGCCGTCCTGTAAGTAGAAACTGTTAAGTGCTTTCCGTTCCTTGTAAATTGTATTTATTTTATTCATGATAACTCTGCTCGTTGTGTGCTCCCCTCCCCGATTATTGGTTATAACTAAACCCCCGTGTTAAATGTTCCAGTTCCTTGTTCGTGTTTTCTTTCATTGACCCAGCACGGTGCGGGTTTGAGAAATAGTAAGGCCGTTGGTGCCGTAAGTTGTCATTGGGACCGGCACGGCTCTGGTAACTCTGCTCGGTTACGCCGGATCCGAGTCGTTACCTGCGACTCGGATCGGACAGAGTCGGCCGAGGGTGTGACTTCCCCGGTAATTTGACGATGTGGGTACTTAGGTATAGTATTCAAATTTGGCTATTGACCCTACCCCACGCAGTCAGAGATTTGGCGATCACGGTCCTTTAAGTGGCCCGTCGACTCTGGAGTTATCCGGGGTGACGACCTTTTAATTCCGGGTGTTCGGTGGGAGACGGCTCTACTGCTCCACCTAGTGGTCATTTATCGCCACCGAACGCCGGCCCACAACAGTATCACGTCTCCCAAAAGATCATAGCATTGCACTCTATTCCCTACTACATCTAACTTTACAGTCTTTTACATGATGTGGATGTTAGAGATCTGAATTATGTTCCATTTTTACCAAATTGAAGTGGTAGCATACTATCCTTTGAGTTGTCCACACTGAAACTGAAAAAGATTTTACTACAAATTGTTGTTCTCGTGTTTTTTTCTTCAGGAACCACGTTGCATGAAATATTGGAGTACGTCATCCTTTGGATGGGACATTGAGCTGGCTGTCACTTCTACTAGATATTCCTTGTGGATGTTGAAGGTCACATAATGTTTTCAAAAGAGTATACCATTGTGGGTATCCCGGATACGTTTGAAATTACATCTATGCAACTGCATTCTTGACAACCATCCCCAAGACATTGGAGTATTGCAGGGATATGGAGGTTTCACCGGTCAATATATTGGCTTGGTGCAACCTTCAGTGACTCAGGCGAACTCTGATGGGAGTATAGTGTGTTCTCAACCCCCTTTTATCAAAAGCATAGGTGTAATGTTCTTATGTTTGTAGAGAAACCTCCCAGCTCTAATAACACTGTACCATTGTGACATGCTTGACAGGCAGTTTCCTCTGTGACCAATTTAGATGATTCATCTTCACATCACAAGACAGGCATCTGTAATCGGATGCTGAGCATAGAAATGGGACCCAATGTAAATAATTATTTGCAAAAAGCAGGTTTCTCCCAAAAGCTATAAAATACAAATGCAATCCTGAATTACTGTATGATGACTTTAGAAGCACTTGAAATAAAAACCCCTTTTGACTTTAACTGTCCGACATCAAAAGACGGTGGAAATGAAATGGTATATGCACGTACACTTGGGTACAGGAGGAGGCCAACTGGTCCATCATGCATTTGATTTTATTTTTGCAGACCACTAACGTAATCTGTCACTTTATTATTCCCCTACCAGTTACATCGGAGGAGACTTTTGGTTTGCTCTTCATCCTTCCATCAGTCTGCCCATCTGTGGTTTTTCAGTCTTTTCCCAAAACCCTTTAACACATTCAACCCAAACTTACATGGCTTTATTATGATAAGTTACAGAACAAGTTCGAGTTTCAGGGTGTTTCGTCAATTTTTTTTTTTTACAGAGCTATCCCCTTTTTGGACTTAGAAAATATAACATGGGTAGGGGACATGTATCACAAAGCAATTCTCGATCTTGTTTAACTTTTATACATGAACAACATTCTTACCATTCACTTAACATTTACTCATACATCCATTTAAAATAGCAGGGATGAGGGACAAAATAGAGGGAGGCTTGGAGAAATAAGGGATTTGGGGAAGAAAGAGGTGTATGGAACGACACACAGGTGGACAATTTACAACCATTTATGTACAGGTAGGGTATTTAATCATTGTACTGGCACACAATGCACTACTCTTTTGGAAAAATATCACAGGATCAATAATGGATGCTATCTTTCCTTATGCTACATCCCATTAAGTTGGACTCGTTCACTCGTAGAGTGTGTATGCTGGGACCGAGTCTTTCACAAACCACCTGGATAGACCTGATGTTCAACTTACCATGGCAGGAATTAGTAATTTGTTCAATGTGCTGGCGATAACTCGACTACTTCCCATGAAAGCATCTATAATGTCCACCAACTAATGCAAGCCTGGTGTTGGATTAGTAGTTAAGGTGGCTGGCTAGTGATCTTAGGGTCCTGAGTTCGAGCCCCGTTGGCTACTGAATCCCAACACCAGGTGGGGTTGACTCAGCCTGTCATCCTTCCAAGGTTGGTGAAATGAGTACCAGTGTACTGATAGAGGGGCACAGCGTCAGTGGCATAGTCGTGCCCCAACAAAATGATAGCTACCCAGCAGCCAAGCTGCCATACACAAGAAGAGCAACCGACTAATGTGAGCAGATGTAACACACACCTTTACATATCACCGAGGGATGATGCACTCATTGATAAAACTTCCTGCCTGTGAAGCACCAGACTGCCAGCTACACCGCTATTCTGTGTACAGCCACTCTCACTCCAGGTTGGCATAACAATGGCTGGACATCTCTTATACTATAATTACTAATATTATTTGTCCAGTCATGAAAATGTCAGCCTCACTAATTTACAACCATTTATTTGATTTTGAATAGGGTGTTGGTCTTCCTTTGGTACAAAGACACTGGTCAGTATATAGGACTTTTTTCTTTCTCTTTGCATACAAAGAGACTTGGATAAATAAGTGATGTGGGGAAGAAAGAGGTGGGCTTGAGGAGGGTTCACGGGGGTGGAAAATATCATGGTTTTGGATGGGAGGATGATCCGAGATGGTGGTGAACAGCTGTCTTGAAGATCTGGAGGAAAGAATGCTATTGAAGAGAATGTGGAAGTTGATACCACAGATGGGAAAATCAAATGTTGGTGTTGATGTTGGTACACTTGATACCAATGTTTCTGATTAAACGTAATTTTGTGCTAATAGATATTATAAAGTTCGATCTGTCGATAACCTTGACGTGCCTGTCTTTTTGTTTTCAACAATGGCATTGCCGTTGTCTTTCATTAACCAGTCGAGAGAGGTCCTAATCATATCGGACAATGGAATAAAACTTGAGATGGTCAATGACTTCAAGTATCTTGGTTCCTGGTTGAACACAACGTCTCAATATATCAAAGAAAGAAAAGTTTCCACAATGGAGAGCTTGCAACAAACTATCAAGAATATGGACGTCGACACTCTCTCTGCATATCAAGGAACGACTGTTTCTGGCAACAGTGGAGTCCGTCCTGCTTTATGGAAGTGAAGCACGTACCGTCACTGCTACCCACAAAAAGGGACTTGATGGATGCTAAACTCAACTTCTCTATTTACCTTTCAATTGGTCTGAACATATGACAAATAAGAGCTGTATGGTTCTCCTCCAAGGCTGTCTGTTAGAATACGAAGAAGACGTCTCAGGATTGCTGGGTAGTGCTACCGCCGCAAAAACGAGCCTGTTTCTAATCTTTTACTCTGGACATCTAAACATGGAAGGTTGAAGTGGGGCAGACCAGCTCTCAACTACATGAGAAGAAGGATACAGGCTTGGAGACAGAGTAACTGCACACAGCAATGCTTGATCGAGAAGACTGGAAGCTGAGGATCAATGTCGTCTGATTTCGACCTGAGACGTGACTCAAGAAGAATATCTGTGGAATAAGTCCTCATACATATTGTTACGTCTGAGGGGGGGTATGCATTCAAAGGGTAATTAGGATGTTTAATTAGGTATGCCATGC
>NC_140969.1:65073363-65113363 GCF_056783735.1 Eptatretus burgeri
GTGAGTGCATCGATACGAATGAAACTTTGCAGGTTCATGGTACTCAATGAGTACTACAACTTTGCCTCAGGACATAATGACCGATTTCACTTAGGTCAGGGGTCAAAGGTTAATTAGTGCAAAAATCGATAATATGCGAGAGCTGGAGGTGCCTTCGCGCCAAATGCTACTCCTCCTCGGGTTATGGTCGGATGGTCATGAAAATCCACACTAATCGTCTGGAATTCATTGTGCACAAACGATCGAGCCAGCTTTTCGATTTATATCTTTGTTCACCCACAGCACCCCCTCGAACTTTGGGGATTTCCGATATCAAACCGCATTTTCAGTACTTTTCATTCAAATGGATACCGAGTAGTTATCAGGAGATGGAACTCGATGAGATTTGGTATGCATAATCTTAAGGTGATTCTCTATCCACTATATGACATCCATTTTTTCTATATCTTATAGTTTCCAAATGGTAACCCTCTCAACTTGGGTGTCCGAGGGCCATTGAGCATTCCCGCTGAAAATTCAAAGTACACTAGCTCCAAGACGGTTGAACCGAATCGAATGAATCTTTGCATGCTTATTGACCGTAATGAGTACTGCAACTTTGCTCATTTGCATAATGACCTATCTTGAGTAGGTCAGGGGTCAAAGGTCAATAAGTGCATTTTTCAGGCAAAATTACCATTCAAGGCACCCTTGCTCCAACACAGATTAACCGATACGAATGAAAGTTCATAGGTACATAGTACTCAATGAGTACTACAACTTTGCTTCAGGACATATTGACCTATCTCGGCTCGGTCAGGGGTCAAAGGTCAATGAGTGCATTTTTCAGGCAAAATGACCATTCAAATCCCCCTTGCTCCTACACGGGTTAACCGATACGAATGAAAGTTCATAGGTACAGAGTACTCAATGGGTACTACAACTTTGCTTCAGGACATATTGACCTATCTCGGTTAAGTCAGGGGTCAAAGGTCAATGAGTGCATTGTTCGGGCAAAATGATCATTCAAAGCCACCTTGCTCATACACGGGTTAACCGATTCGATTGCAATTTCGTAAGTACTTAGTACTAGATTAACTCAGATCAGGGGTCAAAGGTCATCGGATGCTCGGCGACCCATGGCCGCCTACCGGCTTGTCTGTTTGTCTGTCTGTCTGTCTGTCTGTTTGTCACCGACAGGTCACAATTTTAAACCAATCTTCATGAAACTTCACCACATGGTTGAGTTTGTCATAAGGAAGAAGTCTATTATTTTTGAGATCAAAAGATCAACATAGGCCAAAGGTCAACAACTTGGGCGGGGTTTCTAAAATCCTCAAATTTCATCCGATTGACTTGAAATTTGAAGAGGATTTATATTCCAGGTAACTGAATTCAACTAGCCAATTATTTTTGAGGTCAACATCGGTCCAAGGTTAACAACTAAGGTGGCATTTTAAAATCCTTAATTTTCATCCGATTGACTTGAAATTTGAAGAGGATTCATATTTCAGGTCACTGAATTCAAACAGCCAATTACTTTTGAGGTTGGGTATGTTGAAAGGACGAACCTATTAGATTTTGGTGAAGATTCAGATGCGGATACTGTAATTTTTAAAGTGATTCTTCACCATTTGAGAGACAGGGCTAAACTGATATATAGCACGATATCTCAAAAAGATGTGGACGGATTCGGACGAAACTCGATGGACAGGTTGGGGGTGTGGACAGGACGAATTGATTCGATTTTGGTGAAGATCCGAATCCGGATCTGGATATGAGAAGTATTTAATATTTAAAGTGATTCTTCACCATTGACAGATTGGGCCAAAACGATATAGTATTGTATAGCATGATATTTCAAAAATTTATTGGGCCCGATATGTTCTTGTGGATCAGGCATTACGTGGCGGAGGTATGCGCTCTACCGAGTACCCTTCTGGTTTTAGTTCTACAATGCTTCTTCCTCATTTTCTTGATGTGGCCTCTCATTCTTGAGTCCTCATTCATTTCAAAGAATCTCTGGCCACTGATTCACCCATCCCTTGCATTATCTTAAATATCTGGATGAGCTCCGCTCGTTGTCTCCCGTAGACCAGTCGAAGTACATTCAGTGCTAAGTTTGTCAGGATACTCCTAGGTGTCTGAAATCTGGCCAGAGTATGGTTTCACTCTGTCGGGACTTTCTCAAGAAGGTCTTCGTCCTTCTGAGTTACACCATACCCACAAGGAATCTAGACGCAGGAGGAGGTCATTTGGCCCATCATGCCTGTGCCACATCAACACCAGACGAACTTGTATAAAAAAAAGAAACTGCAAAATGTTTTTTTGTAAATTTTAGATCCTAGTGGAGGATCTCTAAGTCTTACTCACGTTGTTGTTGTTCATCTTCTTCTTGTGGACTTTTTTGTTTCACAGCCTACCGTTTTCATCGAAACTTCCTGAAACTTGGCATATATATGTAAAAATACCCTGCGCAGACAGTAACCATCTCCGATTTTGAAAATTCCTCCTAGAAAAAAAGTTATGACGTCAAAATATCTCCGCTAATGGAAATCGCTTAAAAAATTATCTCCGAAACTAGGCAAGCTTTTTGAATTCTGTTTGCGGGAATCGAACAGGGCATTAGCACATGTAGCACATTAGCACATATGATACATCACCATGACGTCATCAATTTTTATGACGTCATTCCTATTTTTTGACATTTTTTGTTTCACAACCCAGAGTTTTCATCGGATCTTCGTGAAACTTGCCACGTATAAGCAGAAAGCTCACGCGCAGGCAGCAACCATCTCCAATTTTGGAAATTCTTCCCAGAAAAAAAGTTGACGTCATAATATCGCCGCTAATGGAAATCGCCCATACCATTATCTCCGAAACTAGGCAAGCTGTTTGAATTTTGTTTGTGGGAATCAAGCCGGGCATTAGCACAGATAATTTATCGCAAACCTGATACATCACAATGATGTCATATTCGTTTTTATGACGTTATCATTAAGAGGACGAGGATATTAGCTCATTTAAGCTTGTTTTTTCTTTCCGGGGAAGGGCGGAGTGGGCGAAGGTGGTTCTTGGGTATGAAATGCACAACGTCAACCACACGCCACCCCTTGTTGAGACCCCCAAAGACAACACTCCACACACATGCACACAATCATCCATCCCTGCTCAAGCATGGATGCTAAAAGTCCTGCCAACATCCCTACACACCTCCATCTCCAATACTAAAGTGAAGGACTTGAGGAGGGGGGGGGGGTACAACGAATGCCAAACCATGAACCGATACATTCCATATTCCCGTGACACCTTCAGTCGAATGTCAAGCATGGACAGCCGGTTCATGAAGGACTTGGGCAAAAAAGTTACTGCAGCCGAGTCCAACAAAAGTAACATGTTACAATGGAGAATCTGCAAACTCCGAATCCGCGAATGTCACCATCTGATTTCATTTCTCATGGTCCCTAAGACGGTGTAAGTGTCGTGCATGTTAAGTGAAATTAAGGCCTGCAATATAAAGTCCACTCAGACTCTCACAGATTTATTAGCCCCCATTTGACTTGGTTTGAAACGGGGGCTTATTATGGATTTAGTCTCGATTTTCGTGTCCGTACGTGCTTGCACGTGTGCATGAGTGCGTGCGTCCGCACGCACTCATGCACAGTGTCTTCATCCAGACAAAACAAGGACAGTATCTTGGCCTTCAAACACCAACTTAATGTGATGTTCTTCTTCTTCCTCCTAATGTTCAATATGCGCAGGTTCTTGTGATGTTCTTCTTCTTCATCCTAATGTTCAATATGCGCAGGTTCTTGTGATGTTCTTCTTCTTCATCCTAATGTTCAATATCCGCAGGCTCCTGTGATGTTCTTCTTCTTCCTCCTATTGTTCAATATCCGCAGGCTCAGATCGACTGACCTCAGCACCATGTTGTTAAGCGGTGCCGAGCACTCCGTTCCGTTGGAGTGCTTGCTTGTCCAAGCAAGCCGCTTGGCAAGCGATAGCAAGCTGCTTACCAACGGAACAAGTCCCCTGGCGTGTTCCGACTCCCTAATTTGAGACACGTTTCTATGTACACAGCGTTCCTATGACAACGAGTACTTTTGAGTGGAACATTTATTACCCTTTTAAAAAATAAATTACCTCACGGCTTAAATTCCGCTTTTGCGAAAGGCGGAAAGAAGGATTTCGTGAAACGGAGAGGACGATTCGAGGTCCCCGTGACATGTGTGCGGAATAGGCGTCTGCGGCGTCGTTTGATCCTTCGAAAAATCTCCATTCTTTCCGCCAAATATATTCGTTCGACATTGGCACGTTTGACCGTTCCTGACCCGCTCGGTCAGCACTTCCCCGAGTCCTGTACTCCGCTCGTCGGTGTTTATTCGGTGACCGTTGGTGATCCCCGTGTGGTGGCGTGCCGCTGTGCGGGGGCCCTCGTGTAGGCCTCTGGGCCGTTTTCTAGGCGAGCCCGCCCAGCCCAGGGGCTCCTCATGCCGCCTGCCTCGCAGGTTCACTCCTGGCAGTGATGTCGGCCGCCGGAACTGCGAGGAAATCCTGGAAGCTCCGTAAGTGTGGACGCGTGTCCGATATACATGTGAAAAGATTCCTGGACGTGGAGCGCTTTCCGTGCTCGGATGGGAATTGTGATTATAATTAAACAATAATTGATTGAGAGTTACACGGAAGTACTGTGTGGATATGCTGTGTTCGCGGGATCGTTGACTGCCACGATGGCTTCGTTCCCATTCCAGTCATTTACCGTCCGTTACAAGATCACCATTTATATTCCGATCAAGGATGTTTCATCGATGAGCATCTGCTGATGTGTGCGGATGACAATGTCTGCTTTGTCTTCTGTACGGGATGAGTATCTCGCTCCATGATACGGACACAGCACAGCCTCGAATTATAATGCGAGATATCTTCTTGTGTATATATATATATATATATATATATATATATATATATATATATATATATATATATATATATATATATATATATTATATATATATGTCTACATATACTGTATATCTACATAGCTACACAGCTATATATATATATATATATATATATATATATATATATATATATATATATATCCACATATACTGTATATCTACATAGCTACACAGCTATATATATATATATATATATATATATATATATATATACTGTATATCTACATATACTGTATATCTACATATACTGTATATCTACATATACTGTATATCTACATAGCTACACTGTATATCTATATAGCTATATATATATATATATATATATATATATATATATATACTGTATATCTACATATACTGTATATCTACATATACTGTATATCTACATATACTGTATATCTACATATACTGTATATCTACATATACTGTATATCTACATATACTGTATATCTACATAGCTACACAGCTATATATATATATATATATATATATATATATATATATATATATATACATATATATATATACATATATATATATACATATATATATATATATATATATATATATATATATATATATATACATATATATATATATATATATATATATATATATATATATATACATAGCTACACAGATATATATTTATATACCCGATCTATCTCTCTAGTCTCTTTGAATGAATAAATGTCGTTTTCTGCTGTCTGTGTGTAACACCAATCGCACCAAAACTTGCCTGGCCAGTTTCCACCAAACTTGGCACTTCGACCAAGTTCGACCTCGTGATTAACGAGAGCGACTTGGTTTCATCTGCAGTCGCAGGGGTTCTGGAGGGAAGGTCGACGAAAATTGTCTATGCAAATGTGTACCGTGTAGCGCCACCCGGTGGTGGTGGTGATGGTGGTAGAGGGTATTACAAGTCGGCTGTGGAGATAACTTGCATTTTTGCACTGTGCAGGTCCCCAGAGTGGAAAGCCCCAAAGCCAGTCTTCACGAATCAGGGGAAGGGGGAGTGGACGTCCAGAGGTTGGGGAAGGGGGTTGGATGAGGGAAGAGAAAGGGATGGGGATAGTGGAAGGAGCGGGAGGAGGGACACGGTGTTGCCCGGCAATACCGGACACCCCAGCAAATCGTGTGTGTGTGTGTAGGTGTGTCGGTGTGTGTGTGTGTGTCCATAACTCTATAACCATGAAACCTAACAGCCTGAGACTTTGTATGCTTACTAAGGGAACTCCAAGGAAGTGCATGAGTGAAAATTGGATGATGGGGTTAATTTAAACATGCCTGTTGATGATAATTAATGGCCTCTTTTATCGTATCCTTTATCAGATGTATCCTCATCCCCCTCACTCTTGAGGGGTCTTGAAGCACATCCTGTGTTACTTTGCTGGGGTTTGAAGCCACCATGTTTTTTTGCCCGTTTAACCATTCCTTCACATGGAACAGGCTGCAATGATTTCTTAAAGTTTTTTTTTTTTTTCTTTCCACTTTCCTCATTCATATTATCGAATGCCTGATCATCATACCTATGAATCGCTGGATACATTTCCTTGCTTATAAACACTCGGAGACGCCAGCGTTTGTGGCTTTATTTCATCTCCGCACATGCCATAACCTCAATAATCTCTTGAACTAAGCCGAATTACAATTTTTTTGGGACCAGAACTGAACTTAGCAGCGGCTCCGACTGCTAAAAAAAAAAAAGTTCATTTGTCTAATTCAGACATATTTGACATTTCGGCGTCTCCGAGAGGTGTACGTTTAATATGACGAATAGTTGATGCTCATCGTTTCCCAAGCGAGCCATTCCTTATCAACCGTTTCGTTGGAGTGCTTGCTTCAGTGCTTTAGCCACATGGCGGCTGCTCTCCAAGCTGCTTGGTTGTTAGTTTCGGTAAAACTACCTGTGCTTTCAATCTAACACATCGATTAGACATGTTTCCGCCTTTGTTGGTGGGTGCCTCGGGAGATGTCTTATCCGCTGAAAATGTGCAATTTGCTTTGTTAATCCACTCCTTCCTTCAACATCAATACATTGTATAAAAATAAGGTCCATTCGACCATGTGTTCACTGTGTTTGTTTTAGCTGTGAAAGCAATACCGACATTTTGTGTTCTGTGGCTCGGTGTACTTTTTATATTATTTTATTGAATTTTGCTAATTTCTCACTTGAATTCCTCTTTCAAAGAACTCTGTTTGAAGGTAAATCTTTGTGTTTGTCGTTTTTATGTACTTTATGTGTGTGTACATTTGCACGTGTGTTTATGTATATAAACTGTATTACCAAAACGGCCATTCGCACCGGTGTGTGTGCGTGTGTGTGTGTGTGTGCGTGTGTGTGTGTGTGTGTGTGTGTGTGTGTGTGTGTGTGTGTGTGTGTGTGTGTGTGTGTGTGTGTGTGTGTGTGTGTGTGTGTGTGTTTTGTTATCTCCATATGCGGGTTTCAGAATGTGGAACGGAGTCCTCCCAGTTCTCGAAGTATCCACCTCTGTTTTGGTAAGGGCGGTCATGATTCATGGACCAAGCTGTGAAGTTTTGTGCCGAGGGCTTTCTTTAGGATCGTTGCTGAACCCCGGACAGCTTCCAACTGTAGTTCGTTTATCGTAATTTTCCCAGGGATGGTTTTAAAGATTTATGTAAGGTTCTCATCATTCCTGTTGCTTCAATGATCACTGGAACAATTTCAGATCTCTTCAACTTCCAGGGTCTTTTCACTTCATTTTTGAGAACTTGGTATTTGGTCATTTTCTTGATTTCTGCATTGTTTCAGCTAAAATCGCTGGGTACTGCAACCTCAATTAGTGTGTGTGCATTGTTGGTTGTTATCTACATATGTGAGTTCCAAAAAGTGGAATAGAGCCCTCTCAGGTGTGTATGCGTGCGTGTGCGAAGTTGCTGTTGTTGCCTGCTATCTTCACATGTGGTGGGTGGGTTTCAGGAGGTGAAACAGAGACTGACTCGGTCTCAAAGTCTCCATCTCCGTGTGTGCGTGCGTGCGTGCCGTTGATTGGTATCTACATATGCAGATTTCAGAATGTGGAATGGAGTCCTCCCCAGGCATGCTCAAAGCATCCACCTTCATTTTGGTAAGGAGTCATGATTTCATGGACCAAGCTGTGAATTTTTTTGTTCTGAGGGCTCTCTCCAGGATTGTCACCGAGCCTCAGACAGCTGCTTCCAACTGTAATTTGTTGGGAGTAATATTCCCAAGGATGGTTTTTCATATCTTTGTCATCATTCCTGGAGCTCCAACGATCACTGGTACAACTTTGCCATTCTTCAGCTTCCACAATTTTTTTCACTTCATTCTTGAGGTCTTTGTATTTGGTCAAGTTTTCTTTATTTCTGCATCGTTTAGTCCAAAATCACTAGCATTAACACCTCACTTAGGCCTAAGTCACATTTGCCACGGCGGCCGTGGGGTCTCCAAAATCTACGGCCACGAGCAATTATACGGCGGCTGCAGTAATTCCACGGTCACACAATGTAGCAGTCACATATGTTTTTATATTTCAGGGAGCCGCACGGCGTATTTAGAAATTATGGAGACCGAAAACGTGGGGTTGCCGTACGGTCTTTGATTTGATGTCGCACGGTGACCTTAAGGGGGCCCTGCGGCGGCCATAGAATTTTCAAGGCAGACGCAAGGTAGCCTTAAGGTGCAGGCAAGGTGACTGCAGGGGGCCCTAAGGCGAACGTGCGGCCAGACGGACGGTAACGAGTGGGTTAATTTTTTTTTTGGCTTGTCGAATTGCTATGGCGAACGTAGAAATGAAAAAAGTTATAACTCCACGTTATAATTCCACGCGACCCTACGGCCTGTAAAAGATAGCCAAACAACGTAGGGCCACTCTGAGGCCATCGCAGAAACTCTGCGGCCGCCACACGTTTCTGTCAAATCAGAGGGCGTACGGCCGCCGTATCCTCGCCGTAGAGCAAATGTGACTTGGGCCTTAGCAATGCCTTCTCCTCTCTCTTTTTTTGTGTCCAAGTGTGATATCTGGTCACAATTCTTTGCTTTTGATGTTCACGTTCGATGTTCACCACTCCCACAGATGCCAACCCTCCCGATTTCATCGGGAGGCTTCCGAAAATTCACCCAAACTCCCGCCCTTACGATCACTATCCTTATCCTCCCGAAATTTTGATATTTTTGCACTGTTCACTAATCAGAATGTACTAGTATGAGAATTGAATGAAAAGCATCGTCTGCTACGTATAGCATGTGGTAACTCCATAACGTTCGCTGCTACCAAATTGTACGTAAAAAAATTGCAAATTCAAATGAGGAGCAGCGAAACGTTGGGTCTGGATCTCGCTTATGCGATCATGCACTGAGATTTAGTGCATGCGGTATGTGTGCAATACAGTGCATGCGGTATGTATGCACAGTGTATATGCATGCGATACGCTCACTGCATGCAGCTGGGCCCCGTACCAGCCCGGCGGTCGCGACCACCGTGCGGTGTTTAACAGCCGCTAGAGTTCTACGAGTCGCGCTGCAGCTGTGGAACATCGACTTCGAAGTTACCGATGCTTCAAGCCCTCGATGTTGATTACGAAATGGCAGAAAAGAAGCTTACGAAGACCAAGAAATGGTCTCAGAAGTACAAGACCGAATACAGTCTCCAATACCCGTGTATTCGAAAGTCTGAAAGAGGAATTCATCATGCGTATTGTACAGTATGCAGCGTTGATATTTCAGTTGAGCATGGAGGTCGCGATGATATTCGGAAGCACGTTGGAAGCAAACGGCACACAGACATTGCAAAGGAGAGATCTTCGAGCATGAGTACCGGTACACTTCTGAATTATTTCACCAAACAAGGGACAAGCGAGGAAGAGGATGTTACCCGAGCGGAACTTCTCTTTAGTGGATTTATTGTGGAACATAACTTGCCCATATCAGTCTCAGATCATGCTGGACCTCTATTTCAAAAGATGTTTCCAGATTCAAAAGTTGCTTCAAAGTATGGATGTGCAAGAACAAAAACTTCAGCAATAATTGGTGAGTTGTCAAATGTTACTGCTTCATCTATTGCCGATATTGCTAGACTAGCTCCATTTAGCCTAGCTACAGACGGTAGCAATGACAGTGGTGAGGCCCAGCTATATCCTGTCCTGATTTCGTACTATGACAACAGTGCTGGGATTGTGAAGCAAGGTTTGCTAAGTTTGCCTGCGTGCAAACAAGATTCCACTGGAGAAAACATTTTCAAACTGCTTGATCATGAGTTCAGTGACAGGAAAATTCCGTGGGGAAATTGTGTTTCCTTTTGTGCTGATAATGCCTCTGTCATGGTGGGCAAGCACAAAGGAGTCGCTGCTTATATCCACAAACAAAATCCAGAGTGCTACATCATGGGATGCCCTTGCCATATGATGCACAATACGGCCAAGAAGGCGGCTCAGGCCTTACCCATTGAATTAGATGACTTTCTCATCGATATTTACTACTACTTGGACAAAAGTAGTAAACGCGTCAAAGGAGTGAAAGCACTGCAAGAACTCTGTGATGCCCCGACACACAAGATTCTGAAGCATGTCGCAACAAGGTGGCTGTCCCTTGGTCAGTGCCTAGACAGGCTGATTGAACAGTGGGAGCCACTTCGCCTCTTCTTCAAAGAAGAAGTACGAAGAAAAATGCAACCAACTGTAGCCAAGACTCTAACAACGAGCAAGAAGGACGGCACTGTATCTACTGCCAGTACTGGCACTGCAGGATCAAGCACTAGTGGAGCAGCATTCACCACTACCACTGCAGTATCTGCTGCAAAGAAGACAGCAGGGACAGCACCAAAACCAATGCTGAGAGCAGGTAGCATCACCGGCCCTTCATCACGTTCATCTACAAAGCAGATCCCTTCAGAGTCGAGAAAGACTGTGATAGTCCCATCTACAGGCAAAGAAGGACCCAAGTTAAGTTCTGCTTTTGCCAAATCACTTGATAGAAGCTCAGCAAAACCTTCGAATCAGAGGTCTTCTTCCTTGGCTGCACCTACCTCAAGCTCTCTCCTCAAACGTAAAATTGGATCTGGTACTACGAGTCTGACCTCTTCTGCTGGCAGTAAACGCAAGTGTGATCGCCCTGCGGCTAAGTGTACTACGAGTTCTACAACTAAAAGCGCATCTTCCTCAAACACTGTGCAGGAATCTAGAGAAAAACGTGTCAACAGGATGTTCTTGTCTCCACAAACAAAACTCTATTGTTTCTTCCTTCGATATGCTCACAAGCTTTTTGAGAAGGGGAATCTTCTGCTCCAAAGAGACGAACCCTGTATTCATCTCCTGCACGGAGAATTGAATGGTCTTCTGAAAGATATCTTCGTACGGTTTTTGAAACCATCGGTGTCATCGGTTGCTCTGGTAAATGTACCCTTCTCTGACAGAAATCATCAGAAGAATGATGAGGACCTCATGATTGGGAACGATGCCAAACTGTATATAAGGGAACAAAGGAGTCTCAAGAAATCCACCTTCACTCTGAGTGAGTCAGACATCCAAGGTTTCTTCAGTGCAGTTCGCTCATATTATGTGAAAGCCTGCAATTACATCTTCAAAACCTGGCCGCTAGATGATGAATTAGCCAAGCATGCTCAGGTGCTGGATGTTAAGCTACACCAAGAAGTGGGGTTTGACTGTGTGGAGTTTTTCATCAAGAAATTCCCCTGTCTGTTCAGTGGCGGTGATAGTGACATAGACAGTCTTGAGAGTGAATTCGCTCACTACCAGGCAGACGCCTCCATAGCTATAATTGCTACTGAGACAGTGAGAGTGTATGAGCAGTGGCATCGGATTTCACAGCTCACAGATCCCTGCACTGGTGCCAAGAAGTATCCTAATTTGAGCAAAGTGATGAAGGGAATCTTGGTCATTCTTCATTCGAACGCATTATGTGAGCGGGCACTCAGTCTTGTACGGAAGAATCATACTGAATTTCGTCCCAATTTGAGTGTCAAAACCCTGGAAGCTCTCTTAATTGAAAAACTAGCTCATAGCACCCCTTGCTACCAGAGAGAATACAGCAAAGACATAATCAGAAGGGCTAAAAGAGCCACACAGCTGTCACTCAGCAAAGCTGCCATGGAAAAAGCAAGCAGCAGTAGTACCAGCCAGTAAGGTAAGAAAAATATTGCTTCTTTTGTGCTTTTTGTTAATCTTTGATTGTCCCCTAACTTACTAATATTAACATACATGTAACATTAAAAAGTGCACAATTTTCCCCTTTTTTTGTTCAAAAAGTGGGAATTCTTAACATGTTAAATGCTCCAAAATAGGGCTCAGAGGGCACTAGAGAGCGTCTAGAACCCCAGAGCTTCCAGGGCCCTAAGGCGGGCCCTGGACCCCGCCGCAAGGGTCGAGCGCTCCGCGCTCGAGATGTGCGCTTCGCGCACATTATTTGGTGTCGGTTGCAAATCCTCTCTAATTCTGATTTCCAAAAGTTGGCATCTCTGCACTCCCCCGGTATGTTCTTGGCAGTGTCGCTCGGCTAGATCCGATCCAGAAAGGTGATCCTATCCGGTAGAGTGATCCGGTTCGGACAAGGCGTACCGAAAGCGTGGTTCCCTGGTGGTTAAACCGCGTGATTAATTAGGTAACCCGATTCCATAGGTGGGAGGACCCTAGGTCACTCGGTTGAGTTATTGGCGTCCACGGTCGGTTAAGCGACCCGCCGCGTCATGGAATTATCCGTCAGCAACGGCCTACAATTTTGGGGAGTCTTGTGGGAATCGACGTAGCTTCCCCCACCTAGTGGTCTTCTCACCCGACCCCGCCAGCCCACAACATTATATACACGAGCAGGTTGTGCTTACACATTGTGTATTACCATATGAACCCTGTTTCCCCATTGTCTCGGGTCACTCACCTGCATTTTTTTTCTTTTTCTTTTTCATTTATTTATATTTTCTTTTATGGATGTTGTGCCACGATTGTGATTTTTTTTTTTTTTTTTGTTCCGGTGTACTGGCTTCGATGTTCATCAACACACAAAATTACCATGCTTCCCCATTGTCTCACCTGCATATTTTTCTTTTCTTTTATATATATTTTAACTTATGGATGTTAGCTTAATGGTTAGGGTGGTGGGCTTGGGATCCTTGGGTCCTGAGTTCAAATCTCGCTCGGCTGTTGAATTAATTCCAGGTGGGGTTGACTTACCCTGTCATCCTTCCGAGGTCGGCAAAATGAGTACCAGCTTCCTGGGATGATTGAGCCATTTGAGTATCCTGTGTCGGAGTGGCGACCTGTCCCGGATTGTGTCCAATAGCCCAGGAGACTGCTTCAGCAGCACCATTGCTCTACCCAGAGTATGGTCCCAATGGATGGATGGATGGATGGATGTCCGATGATTCTGCGATATATATATATATATTTTATTTTTTGGATTTATTTCCCCGGTGTCCCGGCTTCGATGTCCATCGGCACACAAAATTTCAGATTTTTACGTCACCCAGAAGGTACCGATCTTTCATGTCAGTTAGTGAGTCTGTCGTTAGAAAGCGCTTTATATATTTATATATTGGTACAAAAGCCTGTCAATGATGACTGGTTGAAATGGTGACAAAATATTTAAGGAGACTGGAAGATATAGTTTCGTTGCAAGAAAAGAAGCGTCATTTTAAAACACTACATATACAAATGTGACCCTATTTTCTTTATCTTCTGGGACGTTTCATTTTGACGGTACAGCCTCGTGAGCATGCCAAAGTCTGTAGCCTCGGCCTACCGTCAGGTGTACTTGTATCTTCTTTATTTATGAGACATCCTGCAGACGTAAATTAACACTCGTTTTACTCTTTGCGGGATGCACATCACGTGCAGCAAATTTAATTTCCCTGTGCCTTGTATTTATTATTTTAAAAAATGCATCTGCACTTCTTTTGGGGCTTGGTTTGCAAGTCACTGTCTCCTTTTGCAATAGAAGAGACGTAATGAATCTTTTTATGGAAAATGTTTTTTTTTTTTTTTTTTTTTTTTTTTTTTTTTTTTATCCTCAAAAATAGACCGTTGTGAACACACAGACGGGTTAAAAAATTGGCCTTTAAAACCCAACTCAAATTGTCCTGATGACGAAGTGGTCACTTCAGCATTTGCCGTGACCAAGGCGAGTGGATTCTTGCCGAAACATCTGCTCTACCGATAAGTAAGTCCAATAGCTTTTTTCAATTATCAACTTTTACTGCATTGTTTAGTTACTCTTAAATTGTGGGTGGAGTCAGGCCATCTGTCCAGCCAATGGGTGGAAGCTGCAGCTCTGCTAATTGGATATTCTAACCCCCCAAAAAATTATTTTGCCCAAAACGCTCCCCAGGACTTACCGATGAACCCCTGAAAGTTCGACAAAGATTCGTTGAGCCATGTCTGAGAAAAATGGCGACACACCCAGACAGACAAAAACAGACATATCTATCTCTCTTATCGTATAGATAACCAACTTATGCATACAAGTGTTTTGGTAATTATATTTCATGTTAAATAGTGCAGTCACACACGTTACCTCATCTATATTGTGACAATTGTGTTAAGGAAGAAAGAGGACAAAGCTGGTACGTAGGCTAAAATAATTCAGGAGCGATCAAAGCAGCGGTTTCACCACAGAGCCAGTGGTGAAATTTGGTTTACCATATTTAAACTTTCAAAAAAAGAGGAAACTCCGAAAAGGGACACTCCAAAAAAGGAAACTCCAAAAAAAGAGTTTCCTCTCTGTATTGAGCAGTCATATCGGCAGTCTTATTAGGTGTATTCCGGACCTCCATTAATTTTGATTGCAAACCGCCATTGTTCCAATCAAAATACTGAATTATTACTGAAAATGTTATGCTTGTCCGTGTCCATGTGGGATTGTAAATAAATCGCACTGAAGTACACTTTCAGAGGTGCCAATTTGTTTGGAAAGTCGTAGCCAAAAATATTGGCACCCTTGCACTTTCTTCAAATAACTCCCAATTTTCTCCAAAAATAAGTTGAAATCACCAAAAGTATTTGCTCCCCACAATTCTTTATTTCACTATTAATATTACAGAACCTTTGTTTTTGATTCAGAACTTAATATATCCTTTGAAATCAGAAAATAAAAATAAATGGTACTGAAAATTATTCACACCCTCGACTTAATATTTGGTAACACGGACTTTGGACAAAATAACTGCAGTGAAGCGCTTCCTATAGCCATGAATGAGCTTCCTACACCTCTCTACTGGCAGTTTGGCCCACTCTTCTTGTGCAAACTGCTCCAGTTCTCCCAGTTTTGAAGGGTGCCTTCTCCCAAAGGCTGTTTTCAGATGTCTCCACAGGTGTTCAATGGGATTTACATCTGGACTTATTGCTGGCTACTTCAGAACAGTCCAGCATTTTGTCTTGAACCATTCCTGGGTGCTTTTTGAAGTGTTTGGGGTCATTGTCCTGCTGCAAGACCCATGACCTATGACAGAGACCCAGCTTTCTGACACTGGGTTGAATGTTGCATTTCAAAATGCCTTGGTAATCTCCTGATTTCATGATGCCATGCACACATTCAAGGTACCCAGTGCCAGAGGCAGCACAACAACCCAACAACGGATCCTCCATGTTTGATTGTAGGGAAGGTGTTCTTTTCTTTGAAGGCTTCATTTTGTTTTCTGTAAACATAGAGTTAATGTGCTTTACCAAAAAGCTCTAATTTGGTCTCGTCTATCCACAGGACATTCTCCCAGAATGATTTTGGCTCGTTCAGGTGTGTTTTGGCAAACTCCACTCGGGCTTTCTTATGTCTCTGTCTCAGCAGTGTGGTCCTTCTTGGTCTCCTACCATCGAAACCCCTTTCATAGAGTTGACGACGGATGGTGTGAGTTGAAACTGGTGTACCTTATGTCTGCAGATTATCTTGTATCTGGTTGGCAGTTGATTGAGGTGCTTACTCCACCATTCAAACAATCCTTCACTGCAATCTTAATTGAAGTGTTCTCTTGCTGCAGCATCCAGGGAGGTTGGCTACAATGCCATGGGCATTAAACTTCCTGATGACATTGCGTATGGTGGACACAGGAACATCAAGGTCTCTGGAGATGGACTTGTAATCTTGAGATTGTCCATGCTTGGCTTCAATCTTGTGTCTGACCTCATCAGGCAATTCTCTGGTTTTCTTGCTTTTCTCCATGTTCATTCTGGCACACACACAGTGACACAAAACAGCAGAATATCTCCTTTTCTCTGTTCAAACTGGTTGATTGAGTGATTTTCATACTGCAGGTACCTGGACCTCACCACAGGTGAGTTGAATTCCAAAGTAAAGGAGAGCCACCTGCTTGAAATCTAATTTCACAGGTCCAAATATCCCACTTCTGACACCAGTTTGTTACGGCCACAGGTACCGAGTGTATTATGAGGGGGTTAATCCTTGTTTATCCTCGGAAGAAGCAGACCTGTGGCCACCGCTCACAATTAACTTTGTGGTGTGGTGGGTTGTTCAACAACCACGAACACCAATCGGTTAACCACGAGTTCCAGTGTCCAACATCTAATTTGCCGTTTAACTTGAGGTAACATGGCCTCCTGACCGGGGAACGCACCCTCGGCGATGCACCAATCTTTTCTTGATTAGATCTTAAGTAAGGCGGCCAATCATTTGCCGCTGGTGCTTGCCGACTGACAGGTTAATTAGTTTGGGAATTACCTTACAGTCCATCTAGGTTTGGACAATGCTGGATCAATGGAAGGAAAGGACAAGCACGGACAGGTTGAAACATCAACAAGGAATTTATTATTCAGAGAAATATATAAACTGAAGTACTTTTATTTCCTTGTGGTGTAAATGGATGAATTCAAATCAATCAAAATGATCTCAAACAAATAAAGAATTCAACAAGCAGTTGTAGAAAAATAGACAAAGAGCAGATGCTTATCACTTTGCCTTACTTAACAATTAAACACCAGATGTGGGTACCCAGCAGATCATTCATGGGGAAAAGAAATCTGGTCTTGGCTTACCAAGGCAGAAGTCGTCGTGCATCTACTAAAATGACCCAAAATGTGTGAGTGTGCCTTGGTCCCCTGCCAGCGACCTACCTCGCCTTGCATCCACCCGCAAACGGGCTCGAACACTAATCGATGTCACGTTGTTACCCCCAGGAACCAGGGACGCCAATAATTAGGTACACCAAGAGCCAGGTACCGAGCAGAACCAGCAGGAATGGTCCAACAACCAGCACAAGGAATGGTCCAACCAAGTCCAAAGTGTAAATAAATAGTCAATTTCCAAGCCAATGCATCCTGATGGAAAGGGAATAGAATGAGCCTACGTTGGGCTAACAGCTATCTCTCGTGTGCATGAACAGTGAATATCGCACAGGCCTAAAATCAAACGTCATGAACATGCCGTAAAGCGGAAAAGGTTATCCCATAAGAAAGAAAATCTTTTCTCTACCCTTCCCCAACGTAGAACAAGTTTGACTTTCAGTTTCATCAATTTTTCCCAGATATCACCTGTTATACGTGGGTCAATTTTCAGCTTCCCTGACTCCACCCGACTGCTTTACACCCATTGTCTGGGCAGCTGGCCTGACTCCACCCCAATTAAAATCATGTGCTGCCATTCCATGACACAGCACAGATTCTCAGGCCTTTGGCCTGGGTGTTAGTCCATGGCCCATTGCAATTGGAATGATTCTAGTTACATAACCACAATGTATTATATATGCTTGCAAGCTGTGTGCGTGTTTTTGTTACATGCATGAACATCGGGTTCTTTTTTAAAAATTATTTTCGGCACCAACGCGCCGTTATTCACCACCTAAATAAGAACATTCACCTGGACCGGTAGTATAGGGGACATGTATTGCAAAGCAATTCTCACTCTTGTTGAAAGTGGTGTAACGCCAATAAGCCTTGTCCTTAATAGTTTGTTTGAGGGACTTGCGGTGTCCATGGTGATTGTGCCACAGTGACAAAAAGTAACATTTGTTGTGGTCTTTACAGAGGATATTTCTGCACATACTGGGGAGGTGACATGCCTGGCATTAGGTCACAACTCGGGCCATGTAATGGTCACTGGAGGAGATGATCAGCGGGTGAACCTTTGGGCTCTTGGCAAGCCCAACTGCATCATGGTAAGGATCTACAATTGGGTGATGGTGATTCAAGCCATCACTTGAGGTTGTCACAATTTTTTGACTTTTGAATGATTTTGTTTGAAGGATTCCTTTCAGATTTATCGAAAGTTTGTGAATCTGTATGAACCACGAGTTGAACTCAAACACACAATTTACATCATTGTGGCTTTAGAATGGACCAGAAGTGGAAAATTCCAAAAGTAATTTATGTTGAAAGATTTTTGCATTCACAAGTATTAAAATGTCATTATATAATAAAAATTCCAGATTTTACACCATCTTTGAAGCTTTCAACCATTTTATCTTTAATGCATTATATTGCTGGTAATGACTTGTTCCATGCATGCTGATTCTTGATTGTTTAATATTAATTGTTTCTTTCATCTCTTGGAGTACTGTAGTGTTCTAACAGTTGCTACAAAGTCAGATGTGTTTTGATATCCTCGATGTTAGAAGTAAGGGTTTGCTTCCATGTTGTTGATTGTTGTGCTTTTCCTTGTGAAAACATTTTTTGTAACAGATCGATGAGCACACCAGGTATTGGAGTAATGCTTAGCGATTGTTGAACAAGTCATCAGGCATTTTCAACCTTACTGTGCACTCATCTCATGTAGTAATCTTGTTCAAGAAAAATGATGCAGGAATGGTGACTTAAGTCGATCGTCACAGAATGACTCATTTATATTGACCTGCAAAAGTATTAACCCCCCCCCCCTCCAAAGTTGTCACATTTTGATACCAACCTGAGCTTATTTGATGATGCTTTCAAATCAAACTTAATGTATTGAGTCTTCATAAACTACTCCTAAGTTATAAAGCTAAAATAAATGCAGGCAAAATGTGAATTGGTTAGATTAACAGAGAAAATCAGATGATTCTCCAGTTGCATAACTATTCAAATCCTTTGTCAAATTAACCCTAAATCACTTCAGGAGCAAATTATTTGTTTGAAATGTTAAAAAATAAGTAAAATAGGTTTCACCTGAATGTAATCAGTGGTTTAACTTCAAGGCTGTATGTCCGAGATGGGGTCAGTGTTCAATCAACAATATCCCGTTGTCTTCACAAAGCTGGCTGGCCACCATGGACAGGTGGCAAGAAAGAAGCTGTTAATGAAAATGACTCGTCTAAAAGCTCATGTGGAGTTTGCGTAAAAGCATCTTAAGATGCAAGGAAATCTAACACAGGTAGAGGACCTTCAGCCCATCATGCCTGCGTGGACATCATACCAATTTATCAACACAAGATCCAAAGAAGAAAATACAAAACTTTTATTTTTTATTTTTAAAAATCTATTTATTTTAAGTTTTTGCAGTTTTTGTGTATATATATATATATATATATATATATATGTGTATATATATATATATATATATATATATATATATATATATATATATATATATATATATATATATATATATATATATATGTATATATATATATATATATATATATATATATATATATATGTGTATATATATATATATATATATATATATATATATATATATATATATATATATATAATTATTTTTTCTTCCCCTCAGGGAAGGGGGCATGGGCTTCGTTAAAAACACACAGCATCAACCACACAACAGCCCTTGACGAGACTCCCACCAACAGCACTCCGTACACATGCACACAATCACCCATCAATGCTCAAACTACCGAAAAGTCCTGTCAACATCCCTATACCCCTCTATCTTCGTAACTTACGGGTCCCTATCTAATTCCAATTTAAACTTATCTACTGTTTCTGCTGCCACTACCTTTCCAGGAAGACCATTCCATGCATTAACTACTCTCTGAGTAAAAGTCCCCTGCCTTACGACTGTCTTAACTCTCCTCTTCTTTACTCTCAAGCTATGGCTCCTGGTCCTATCACTGTATAGTCTGTTGAATAATTCATCTGCACTTATTTTATTTATACTTTTTATTATCTTAAACATTTCTACCATATCTCCTCGTAACCGCCTTCTTTCTCGTGTATAAAGCCGTCTCCTTCAGCCGCTCCTCACAGCTGATTCTAGCTCGGCCCAGAATCTATCTAGTAGCCCTGCGCTGAACCCTCTCAATGGCATCCATGTCCTTCCTGAATTGTAGTGACCAAAACTGCACACAATATTCCAGATGTGGCCCTCACGAAATTCCTGTACAATGTCAACCGAACCTCTTTTGATTTATAATTGATCCCCCTCCGAATACAACCTAAAACTCTATTTGCTTTACCTGGAGCTGCCTGGCATTGTGCTGCTTGCTTACCTCCCGTATCTATTACCACCCCCAGATCCTTCTCCTGTGTGACACACTCCCAGATTACCCCTTGCATCATGTAATCTCTATTTTCATTGTTCTTTCCCATCCCCAACACCTTACACTTGCTCAGGTTAAATTCCGTCTGCCAATCTTTTGCCCAATCGATGCAAGTATTAATACTTTCCTGAATCTGATCACCACCCCCTCTGCTATCCACCTTTCCTCCAAGCTTTGTGTCTTCTGCAAATTTGGAAAGCTTGCTCTTCATCCCACTATCCGCATCATTGATGTAAATAATGAATATAATGGTCCGAGTACTGATCCCTGAGGTATCCCGCTACTTACATCCTCCCAGCAAGACATCCTCCCGCTCACAACCACTCTTTGCTTCCTATTACGAAGCCAGCTTGCAATTCAATTAGCTACTTGACCAGCCAATCCACAAGCCCTCACTTTGGCTAACAACCTCCGATGTGGTACCTTATCAAATGTCTTCTTAAAGTCTAGATATACTATATCCACTGCCTTTCCCTCATCCACCCAATCAGACACTGCTTCATAGAACTCCAAAAGATTTGTTAGACAGGAACTACCTTTGGTAAACCCATGCTGACTTCCTTTAATTAGTTTGTATTTCTTTAAATGGTTCCTCATCAGGTCCTTAATTAATGTCTCAAGCACCTTCCCCACAACTGAAGTCAAACTAACACGTCTATAGTTTCCCAATTATTCTCTGGACCTTTCTAAAATAATGGTTTTACATTTACTACTCTACAATCCTCCGGTACCTGTCCTGACTCCAGTGAACTATTGAAAATATTCGTTAACATCTCGCTTACCTGCTCAGCCACCTCCATCAATACTCTCGGGTGCATATTATCTGGCCCTGGAGCCTTAACTACTTTTGGATTACCTAGCTGTTCCTTCACTTCCTCCACTCCAACCTGGATCTTCTGTAAAGGCCCTTCCTCACCTCCTTTATAGATACTCTCATGTATTGGCAATTCTCATGACTCTTCTTGTGTTGAAGTTGAAGAAAAATACCTGTTTAATAAGCCTGCCATCTCACTTTCATCACAAACCACTCTCCCGGTGCTGTTCTTCAATGGGCCCACACTGGTCCTAGCCTGTTTTTTTTCCCCTGATGTACTTAAAGAAAGCCTTGCTGTTATGTTTAATATTCTTATCCATGTCCTTCTCATACTCTCTTTTAGCTTGCCGAGTTATTTTCTTAATGTTCCTCGGTTTTTTTTTTTCTCTGTCTGTCTGTCTGTCTCCGTCTGTCTGTCTCCGTCTGTCTGTCTCCGTCTGTCTGCTGGTTGCATCATTGGTTGGGATGCCGCTGATGCAGTGTCCCCCTTATCAGTACACTGGTACTCATTTTGCCGACCTCAGAAGGATGACAGGCTGAGTCAACCTCCTGGTGTATTTTAATTCAGCGGCCAATGGGGCTTGAACTCAGAACCCTAGGATCCCAAGCCACCACCCTAACCACTAAGCCAACACCAGGCTTCTGTTTACTCTGATAGTGATATAAATCTAACTCTAGTCCTGTTATTTTAAACCTCATAAATGCCTTCTGCTTCTCCTTAATAGCATTCCTTATCTCACTGCTCATCCTGTGAATCCTGGCCTCTTTCTGCTTCTAGTTTTACACCTCATTGGAATGTACTTACTCTGCACTCTACACATTTGGTCCTTAAAGGTTTCCCATTTCTCTGATGCTGATTGTCCTGTTGTTAGAATCTCCCAATCTGCATCACCTCAAGGTTTGCCTTCCTGAAATTAAATAGCCTTACCCTACTATCCTGAACTGTATCCCTTAACAGAATCCTTGCACACACAATGTTATGGTCACTTGTTCCTTAATGCTCCCCGACCTCCACCACCTGCACCATATTAGGATCATTACTTAACAGGAGGTCGAACACTGCACTCCCCCTAGTGGGCTTATCGACAAACTGGGTTGAAAAGCAATCCTGGACTAAAACTAAGAAATCGTCATCCGCTCTGCCCTTTCCCTGTTCCTGGACCCAATCTATCCCTGGCAAGTTAAAATCCCCCATAATAATCAATACTCTTCCCTCACCACATGCCTTTTTGAATTCTTCATGTACTCCTCCTTCCTGCTCTTCCTTCACACCCAGAGCCCTATAAATGCATCCTCCCAGTGTCTTACTCTGCCAGTTATTGTTTTTACAATCTCTAATCTCAACCCATACAGAATCCTAAACATTTATTCCTCTCTTAATGTCACCCCTTTCTCTTGATGCAATGCTGGTCTTTACCCAGATTGCTATTCCTCCTATTCTCTCCTTCCTATCATACAGATACACCTTGTAGCCTTCTAATGCTGTCCTCCAGTTACTCTCCTCCTTAAACCATGTCTCACTCACTGCAACTACTGTATATCATACTTCTCGTTATCCACTTTGGCTTCAAGCTCTTCCATCTTATGATTTAAACTCCTGGCATTGGTATAGAATATATTTAACTTTTCCATTCCTGAAATTCTATTTTCTTGCTTGGCCTTACTAATCACAATTACATCATCAGTTCCTCCCTTAATGGCTTCCCCACCCTCTGCTAACCTAAAAAAAGCCTGAATTCCTTCCTCAATCCCCACTGCAAACCTTCAGGTCAGGTCAGGTATGGGAGCATGTGCCAGAACAGCGCGTCGCTGCGTCCACTTTCCGCCGATACTCCAGGGGCCTCCGTCTGGCCATCCCCCAGGCAGATGCCAGGCCCATCCCCATCTCCTTGAGATGATGGTCAACCTGCTGCAACCATGAGGCACGTGGTCGGCCCACTGGCCTCCTCCACTCATGAGACTCCCTCGCTGAGAGAATCTGGTGAGCAGGATCAGCATCAGGAAAACGAGCCACATGTCCATACAGCCGCAACTGACGCTCACAGACTATGCAGGTAACAAATCTCATCCGAGTCTCTCTCAGCAACCGCTCGTTGGACACAAAATCCGACCAGCGATAGCCAAGGATTCTCCGAAGACACCTGGTACCAAAGGAATTAAGTCTCCGTCTCAGATCCTTGGTCAGAGTCCAAGTCTCGCACCCATAGAGCAAGACTGGAAGTACCAAGGACCTGAAGACTCGGACTTTCGTCCTCCCGCACAGGTACCGGCAGCGCCACACCCCATGATCCAGTGAATCCATGACTCCCCAGGCCCGACCCAGACGTCTATTGACCTCTGACTCGCAGCCAGCAGAGACATGAATATCACTGCCAAGGTAAGTGAATCTCTCCACGACCTCAACATCCTCACCACAAACAGACACAGACAGGACAGCAGCATCCAAGATGTCACCGAAAGCCTGGATCTTAGTTTTGACCCAAGAAACCCGTAATCCCAGCGGCTCCGACTCCTCATTCAGCACTTCGAGGGCCCCCAAAAGGATGTCTAAAGTCTCCGCAAAGATGACTGCATCATCTGCAAAATCAAGGTCCGAGATCTTGACATTCCCAAACGATGCACCGCAACTTTATCTCTCCGACATCCTCCCTAAAATCCAGTCCATACAAGTGCTGAAAAGTGTGGGGGCAAGTACACATCCCTGACGAACTCCAGTAACAACTGGAAATAAGTCAGAGGTGGTACCACCACACTTCACAGCACTCTCAGTACCAGAGTAGAGTTCAGACATCAGATCGATCAGTTTTGGTGGCACCCCACGAAGACCAACAATCCTCCAGAGGACATCCCGATTCACTGAATCGAACGCTTTACAGAGATCAACATAGGCTGCAAGCAGCCCCTGCCGAAACTCTCGTCGGCGTTTGGTGAGGACACGAATCACAATTACATCATCGGTTCCTCCCTTAATGGCTTCCCCACCCTCTGCTAACCTAAAAAAAGCCTGAATTCCTTCCTCAATCCCCACTGCAAACCTTGCTGCCCCCTTTCTATTTATTATACGGCCCTCATTCTGGAAACACTCCCCTTGTCCCTGAAATGATTCCCACTGCTTCTTAAATGTAAAACCTTCCTCCCTGCACCATTCTTCCAGCCATTGGTTGACGTCTATTGCTTTGCTCATCATTTCTATATTGTTTCCTAATTTTGGGAGAATCCCAGAAAACATGACCTCACAACCCTTTGCTTTCAGCCGCTTACCCAATATCCTGTATCTATTTTTCAAAACCTCAGAGTAAATTTTCCCTACATCATTCGCTCCAAGGTGTACCACAACCAACTTCTTCCTGCCATGACCCGATACAATATAGTTTACCCTTCCTTCAATGTCCCTAACTCCGACTCCTTCAAAGCTGCACAGATTTCTATGTCTCCGATCCTTCCTGAAGAATGAAGAATCAACATATTTAATTGCCTCATCACCCACAAAAACTGTCTCCTCATACCTCATTTCTACCATTTTCGCTGCCTGCACCTGCTGCAATTCCACCGCTGCCTGCACCCGCTGCACATCTACTGCTGCCTGTCCCCGCTGCACCTCCACCACGGCCTGCACCTCCACCACTGCCTGCCCCCGCTGCACTTCCACAACTGCCTGCCCCTGCTGCACCTCCACCACTGCCTGCCCCTGCTGCACCTCCACCACTGCCTGCCCCTCCACCACTCCTGCCCCTGCTGCACCTCCACCACTCCTGCCCCTGCTGCACCTCCACCACTCCTGCCCCTGCTGCACCTCCACCACTCCTGCCCCTGCTGCACCTCCACCACTGCCTGCACCCTCTGCACATCCACCATGATACTGCAGAAATGTGGAGAAACATTTTGTAGTCAAGACGAGACAAAAATTTACCTTTTTTGTCTAAATTCAAAGCGTTACATCTGGCACAAGCCTAACTGCACATCACCCATCAACACCAACCATCCTGTCAAGCATGGTGGTGGCAGCATCATGTTATGGGGTTGATTTTTATCAGCAGGGACTGGCTAGCTTGTCAGGATAGAAGGGACAATGGATGGTGTAAAGTACAGGCGAACTATTGACGAAAATCTGCTTGAATCAATGTTCTGAAGGACAAAGATAAAGCCATGCTAGGGTGGCTGAATAAGAAGAAAATAAGTGTTCTTGAGTGGCCCCATCAAAGTCCTGAATTTAACCCAATTGAACATTTATGGTGGGATTTGAGAATGTCAGAACACGAGCAATTTTTACGTGAAGAATGGGAAAATATTTCACCATCACTGTGCAAAGCTGGTCGAGACATACACCTATACGACCCAAAAAGCAAAAAGACTCATAGCAGTCATAGCTACAAAAGGTGCTTCCACCAAGTACTTGACCTTAGGAGCTGAATACTTTTTCAACCAGTGAATTTTGATTTGTACATGGTTTTTACACGTATTCCTAACATGTAACCTCCTTCATCGAAAACAGTGTTTAGTTTGATCTCTTCAGTTATGAATAAAAAAAGTTCATTTAGAAAAATTGTTTCCACGAAAATCATAATTAATCTAAATGTGGCATTATTTGTGGGGGGTGAATACTTGTGCAGGCCACTGTACATATTGTTAAAGCTGTGGAAATTCGCAATGCACCATATAGGTCCTTAGATCAGTTATGCTGATAAGTCTGTGTTCAGATAGATTTCCCCACCGATGTCTAAGGGATTTATTCGTGTGATCAGGGCTGGGATCTTTGAGTTAGCCGTTATTCTTTTGCTGTCGTTATTTTGGACCAACCGCCATTACTACCACCACGATCACCACCATCACCTTCTCGTCAACCGCCAACATCCCCACAGACAACCACCACCGCCCAACCACACCACCCGCATGATCACCACAAATGCCAGCATCACCTTCTCCACAACAACCACAACCACCTTCTCCACAACCGCATTTCAACGACCACACCACTACTTCAACAACCACACCACAAACCTCTCCACATCGAATAACATCTACACCACGGATACTCCTCAAGAAAGGAAACAAAGGCAATGGAAGGAAAACCCGTTGCCCCCCGCGGAGTGCGGGCAGAACCACAGCGCCGAAGAGAATTTCCGATAACGCCTGGGACTTCCCCTCCCCCTTTCCCTGCTTTCCCGCCGCCGGGAGGGGGGAGGGGCGGATCGAGCCAGGGTTCAAAGTTGATGTAAAGGAGGGGCCTCATTTTGGGCGGACAATGCCCCCCAGCAACACCTCCCCTTGGGGCCAACACCAACAAAACTTCTAGAATTCTTCCCCCATGCACCGCGAAGGGAGGGGCGAAGCGCCGTGGAGATAAAAGGGCACGCGGAACGAAAGGTCTCTCTCGGTGTGGGTCGCGCTCTGCGTCTCTCTCTCTCTCTCTCGGTGTGGGTCGCGCTCTGCGTCTCTCTCTCTCTCTCTCTCTCTCTCTCTCTCTCTCTCTCTCTCTCTCTCTCTCTCTCTCTCTCTCTCTCTCTCTCTCTCTCTCTCTCTCTCTCTCTCTCTCTCTCTCTCTCTCTCTCTCTCTCTCTCTCTCTCTCTCTCTCTCTCTCTCTCTCTCTCTCTCTCTCTCTCTCTCTCTCTCTCTCTCTCTCTCTCTCTCTGTCAGCAGTCGTCTGGGTTGTCGAGTTGGCTCTGCACGGAGAGAGAGTCGTCGGCGCTGGAGGTTGTGGAGGTGTGTGGAAAGGAGGAGAGAGCGTAGAGCAGCGGAGCCGAGGCGCGTGGCATGCCGAGCCGTGCCTTACCGTGGGTCGTGGAGAAGGGACGTCGCGGGTCGCTCCAGCGAGGTGAAGGTAGCCAGCCTGGTCTCGCGGAGCCTCTGCGGTCTACACGGCTCCGTGTTGTAAAGACCCCAAGGGTCCAGTCTACCCCTTGTCTGTCCTGGGGTTTTTCCTTGCTTTTCTTTTGAATGAACGTTGTGGCACCATGTCCGTAAGTAGAACTGTTAAGTGTGTACATAGTAAATGCACGGTTGTAGCTCTTTGTCTTGCTCGCGTCTTGTCCCTACCCCCATTCTTCGTCTTGCTTGTATTACATGCATTGCTTTGACAAATTGCTTGTTTGATACATGACTGCATATGTGTTGTTTGTAAATAAATGTGCTTGTTTAAATGTACCCCGTTCGTTGTCTTTTCCCTAATTGAACTGCCATCTTGTACTCGGAATATCGTTGGTTTTTAAATAGCCGGTAAAGCGATCGGGTCCAATGGGGGTCGCGATAACACCCCGCTCGGTTATCCCAAACGGAGCGAGCTGCATTAAGCGGCTCGTGTCCTAGCAGCCCCGTTGAGGTACAATCTCTCGGTAATCTACCCGCACGATTAATTACGTATATCGACAATTCGGCGATTGACCCTGTAGCGTGGGTAGAGTATGGACAAGGTTGTGGTGTGGTTAAAAACACACCCGTGGCTGGTTTTTGGCGTTGATCCGGAAAGCCGCGACTGGATTGTGTCCGTTCGGTGGGCGAGATGGCCGCCATTGGCTAAACGCGGTCGTTCGCATGCCGGTGGGCGGAAATCTGTAACAATATGTATGTATGTATGTATGTATGTATGTATATGTATATATATGTGTGTATATATATATATATGTATGTATTAAACCCTCGTCCAAGGCGAGTTTTCACAATGTGGCTTGTTTTATACTCGTGGGAATAATTGGGATGCTTATTTCCCAAACGTGCACAAAACTTGATGATATTGTTGCGGATTCGCGCCCGCCGGTGTGCGGACGGCCACGTAACTCGAATCGCGGCACGTCGCCCACCGGACGGACAATCCAGTCGTGACCCTCTCGGACTAACGCCGGGAACCAGTCACGGGTGGACCTTTCAGTCTCACCGCGATCGAGCCAATCGGCCCCCGCGTGGGATAGGGTTGCTCGCCAAATTCGACCTACCTAAGTACCCACACGGAGGATAGACCGGGCGATCGCACCTCGCCGCAGGTCGACTTCGGACACGGGCCACTTAAGCGACCCGTTCCGTACTATCGGGATAACCGAGCGGTGTTATCGTCGGCCTCGACGGTTCGATTAATTATCGGGCGTATTCAGCCCACTACCAACCCTTTACGTGAAGCAAGATGAGGATTCAATGAAAGAAATGACGAAGCGAAGCGGAAAACAGTTCAACACAAAGCACATTTATTCGCGATGAACGGAAAGCACACATATTCAATTCCACCAAAAGCACATAGAAAAGGAAAAGAAACACAATGCAATTTTACACAAAAAGCAAATGCGACAATGCAGATCTAATACCGATTACGCGAGCACACGGCAACACTTATACAATTTTACTTCACAGACGGCGCCGACAACACACATTCCCAAAAACAAAAGAAAAGAGAACCCTCAAGGATGAGGCGGGCCTGAGGCCGAGACCGGGTCGGGCCTACCCGTCTGGTGATGAGACGCGGAGCGGCGATGGTGCCTCAACTCCGCGGGCCTCGCGGACAGTGTCTGGTAGGGGGTGGGAAGGGGGCCCCCTTGGTCGCACTATCTCAGCGCGGGGGGGAAACAGGAGGGGGTTGCTGATGCTCGGGGGAAAGGAGGATTTCTACTCTGCCTCGAGTCCCGCGACGAGCGTCTCCACCTCGGCCAGGTCGCGCCGTCGGCCTCCCTGGTGTGCAGCTCCCGGCACGACGCGAGCACCCCCTCGCCTCCCCTCGCCGCCTCTCCACAGCTCCGTCCCCTTCGCTCCGACTCCAACGCACACGACGACGACCAACTCCTTCTTGCTTCTTCTTCCCAACTCCACCGACTGCGAAGTCTTAACTCCCTATTCTTGACGAACGCGGTCGCTTATATAAGCCCCGTGGCTTCGCTCTCTCATCTTTGACCCCCTGCCTTCGACCTTTCACCTCGCTCCCCATTGGCCCGAGAAAAAGTGGGCGTGAATGCATTTTGATCCATAAATTTGCATATAGCGATCGCCCTCCAACGCCCTGGAGGCGGGGCCAAATCGCCCCTCGCTCACCGATTGGACGGAACAAAAGTGGGCGTGTGTCGTTTTTGATCCGTTTTTGAAGTGGAAAATCCGTGGTTTTGTACACGCTGTTCGGCGCGCGCCCTGCACGAGTCCAACACCGGTACCCACAAGCGGCGCAAGAACGGTGGCGATGCGACGGTTGCGAGGTGTGACGTGAAGCGGCGCCGCGGTGGGTGGTTGATGTTGTGGTTGGTGGTGGTAACAATGGCGGTTGGTCCAAAATAAAGATAGTAAAAGAAAAACGACTATCCTGAAGAGTCGCAGCACGCATAAATGACATGTATTCCCACTAGACAACGGGTTTGGGCCTAACTACACATATACTTACCGAGATATCTCACCTAAGGGACCTGAATGGTGGTTTGCGAATTTGGTAACCACAACAATATGATGGTTTTAATGTGGCGCTGTGACCACGTCATGCACAGAGGTGACGTCTCTCACCGTCTTCTACCATCCACCCCGTTTTCAGTCTGCATAGCCCCGTGGTCAAGTGAGCTTGTGCCCAGGAGATTTATTTAACTTAGAAACGTTATTTCGCCACATACTTTACCTTCAAATAAAGTTTGGCACTGAAACATCAAGCCTCTCCAAATGGCAGTGGAGTGTAGAAATCCTGTAAGGTTATGACTTTAGCAGAGAAAATCATGATATTGGACTAGTTGCTTGGATGGATGAGTGTAGTATTGGTCAGCCATGAGTATCATGTGAACGAGTCCACCATACGCAACATCCGTTCAAGCACGATGTTTATAACATAGTTTACATATAATGTTTCTCACAGAAAAAGGCTATGCCCCTGAACAAGTGTTCTATGCTGATGAAACTGGGCTTTTATGCAAGAAATTGGGTAACAGGACACATAACCAAGGAGCAGAAGGCAAACTGCCTCTTCAAGCAAACTGCCTCTGGCAGCACACCAGTTCAAGTATTTGAAGAATCGGCCAACACAACTTTTTTGTGTAAATGCATCCGGCGACATTAAATGCAAACTTTTGGTGCTGCGACATGCTCGGCATCGATGATTATTCCCCAGCCTCAACCTCCCCCACCCCTACAATTTTATAAACAGTACATGTATAGGTATTCCCTCTGAGGTTTTTTTAATTTAATTTTTTGACTTAAAAATATTTGTTCGTATGTTATGTTCTGCAGCCACATTCCCCTCCCCCCATTTATCCCACAAGGTCTAAAGCTTGTGTAACATGGGATTCTTTGTTCTTTTTTGAGACCTCGAAACAACAGCGTTCCTCAAAATCAAGTCGACTCAAAATCAACGCTCATTGCTCATCCAAATAAAACTACAATCAAAATATGACTTCAAGTTTGCTTTTGCCAACTGTGCAGTATTGGAGTTCTGTTTATTTATCTAATTTTATAACAGGTTGGCTGCAGCATTCTCTAGAATCCAGGTATGTCCATGATTATAAAAAATTTATGCTCATTAAAATAATTAAATTGTTGTGCAACAGTATTTCATGTATGGGAATCATAGTTATCAAATATTTCATTCATCATTGTTATGCACTAATAGCATTGATTAAGAGATGTGGGGTATTAGCTAGAGGATATCACATAGTATATGGTTGAAAGGTTGTTCATTTACTTAAAGGTTGTTGGTTTGGCTGAATTTTCTTTCTCTTGCAGAGTTTAACCGGCCACACATCCCCTGTCGAGAGTGTCCGGTTCAAGGACTCTGAAGAACTGGTAATGGCTGGTTCGCAATCGGGCTCACTCAAGATCTGGAACCTGGAGGCAGCTAAGCGTATGTACACCTGGAATCTTTACTACTTTCAAGCTTGTAGCTTTGGGTTGTTTGCTTGTGCAAGATTTTGTTGATCCTTTTTATTTTTGCTTTTGTCCTTGAATCCATCATCTTGCATCAATGTCATGTGCATTTTGTCTCCATGCAGTTTTGTTCTTGAACAAGATATGGAATAGCAAGCTGACTGCGATTGTTTTAAGTCTGATTGGAGGCAGTTTGGTTCTTCTTAGTGTTTTTCTATTCTCCAGCGTTGCTTTGTGCAACAAAGTTGCAGATATGACTGGATCAAACTTGATGTTCCAGTTCGATATGTGATGGAGCTATAAAACGTGTGTGTGTGTGTGTGTGTGTGTGTGTGTGTGTGTGTGTGTGTGTGTGTGTGTGTGTGTGTGTGTGTGTGTGTGTGTGTGTGTGTGTGTGTGTGTGTGTGTGTGTGTGTGTGTACGTACGCATGCAGTTGTGCGAACGCTGACAGGTCACCAAGTTGGTGTTCGGGGTCTCGATTTTCATCCATACGGGGAGTACGTTGCATCAGGTTCGCTGGATAAAACCATCAAGGTAGATGTCACTCCTCTACTTAAAGTTTATGCTCAAACTCTGGTTCTATTGTATTACTTTATTTCTAAATGGCCATAGTTGGTTAGATTTTAGAATTTACACCATGTTTTAATTTCATTGTTTCCACCCCCTTTCCCTCTCCGAACATGTATTTTATACATTGTCTCAGGCTCACAGAAAAGTTGTGCATGCAAGACAAAGATAGACATCGACTAGATGGGCACTCTGTAGAATGCACACATCCACCAGGCTGATTAGTTTTTGTTTTGTTTCCCACTGATGGGCCGGATCTAGATTTGGACCTTAACTAAAATTTATTGAGCTTGTTCTTGTCACTGCACCAACTCATCCACCAAGTCCGTTTAACTTTTCGAAATATCGTGCTATATATCGTTTTAGCCCTATCACTCAATTGTGAAGAATCACTTTAAAAATTCTCAGAGCCGGATCCGGATCAGGATTTTCACCAAAATCGAATCGATTCTTCCTTGTTACATACCCAACATGTCCACCAAGTTTCATCCGAATCCGTCCACAACTTTTTGAGATATCCTGCTTTATATGCCTGGTGTTGGCTTAATGGATAGGGTGGTGAGCTTCCTAAAATCCTGAGTTCAAATCCCACTCGGCTGTTGAATTAATACCAGGTGGGGTTAACTCGGCCTGTCATCCTTCTGAGGTTGGCAAAATGAGTGCCAGCATGCTGGTATACTGTGTCGGAGTGGCGACCCGTCCAGGATTGTGCCCAATAGCCAAGGAGACTGCTTAAGCAGCACCAATGCTCTGCACAGAGTATGGTCCTAATCTCCTCCTCTCCTGTTGTATGTCGTTTTTAGCCAGATCTCCTTGTGGTGAAGAATCACTTTAAAAATTCTCGTATCCAGATCCGGATTCGGATCTTCACCATAATCTAATAATTTAGTCCTTTTCACATACCCAAGCTCTCCACAAAATTTCGTCCAAATCCGTCCACAACCTTTTGAGATATTTTGTTCATAAACAAACAGAAAGGGGTGAAAACATGACCTCCTTCCACCTTCGGTGGCAGAGGTAACAATGAACAGTACTTTACAGCACAGCATGGTGTTTGAGTTGTATGTTTTTTACTGGCTCAGATGGTAATGCCAAACAAGCTAACTAAAGTTTTTCAAATACAGTAAAACCCACATTTATATTACCCCTTTCTATGTTGTTTTGCAAATACGTTGTCACATTATTAATACCACTTATCAATATTCGTCAACTCTATCCACACATGCATCATTTTAAAAGCCATACTTTGTATTTTCGAGCATTTTCGGAACTTACTAGACTGATGAGGATGTCAAGTGCGCATATAGTATGTGCAAAGTACCAAATCTAAAGTGAAGTGCCAAATCTAGAGCTAAAGTCCCAAAACAGGAGATTACAAAATCACCAAAACAGCTACTGTACTTTGCTTCACACATAAAGAAATGTCCTGTATTGTAGATTGGCTAAGAGGCAATGTAAAAGTACCTTGGAAGTGAAATCAGATGTTATTCGACATATGGATGCTGGTGAATGTGCAGTTGATGTTGCCGGGTGATTAAGTTTGCCTCCGATCAATAAATATGCCCACGTTCATTGAAGGAGGAAGAAGCAGATTTATTGCCACTTTTGCTTCCAGAAGAGGTTTATTTTTATTGAAGTAAATAATTGTTGTTTTTGGTAATTGTTTTTCATTTTATTAATACATTTTTGTACTTGAATATTAGTCGTCAATCAAAAACTAATCATATCATCGGTAAAAAGCAAAATATAATACGTGAAGTGGTGAAGTGAGGAGTGCATTCCCCCTTTTATACCATTAATTATTGAGGAAAAATTGCTTTGATTTTTCGTCATTTACATATTCGTAGCACTTTTCAAGAATGTATCCCCGACATAAACCGGGGTCTTACAGTATAGTTAAGTAAAGGTGAAGAACTATCATTTCACCATCACCGACAGGTCGGTGGCCTCTCTGTTTTCTGCCTCATTTCTGGTCTTACACCATCTACCCTCTCTGTGCTTTGTACCACCCAACCTCAAAGGTATCTGCAGGTCACCCGCAGTCCACCAGCAACTCAGTCCTAGTGAAACTCCCTCAATCCAGAGCCACTGCTCACCTCCATTTATTTATTTTTTTTATTTTATTTTTATTTTTCCTGCCTGTGGAACCACCTTCCACACTCTCTTCAATCTCATTCTTCCCTCCAGGTCTTCAAGACAGCTGTTCACCACCCTCTCAAGTCATCCCCATCCAAAACCATTATCTTTTCTACACCCATTAAACCACCCTCCCAAAATTTTGCTTATGTATCCATCTTGTCCACCCCTTGTGTTCTCCCCTACCCCTCATCGTTGCCTGCATCCGTTGTTTATCCATCTCCGTCTACTTTCTCTCTCTGCCCTGCTGTTGGCGTTGCCTCTTTCTCCTGCTGCTCCCTTTGTTATATTTTGTCCTGATCTGTTCTGTGTCCTAGCTCTTCCACAAGCCTTGACCATGTATTAAAAAACACACCTCTATGTGTGACTGTGCTACCGCCCCCACACAAAGTTTTGCTTGTACCCCAAATTTGGAGTGCATAAGGGACAGGGACAGGGACAGAGACAGAGACAGACAGAGACAGACACTCGTGGAAGAGCAAGCTGAGGCAACATACTGACAGTGGAGCAGTTGGGCTATGTATGGGCAAAATGAGTAAGGAACAATAACGAATGGTAAAAGGGAGAGAGGAGTGGAGGAAACACTAACCTGCAAGCAAGTGGGTTGAGTGAATTCAGGTTAATGGATCTAGAAAAGACCATGGATGGGTGCAATTGAATAGTCTTCGGAAGGTAGTTCCACAAACAATAAGAAAGGAACAAAATAGTGGAGGTTGGCAGAAAGCCTGGAATTTTGGACTTTATCCAAGAGGGGGTTACTGGAAGAATGTGTGCATCTTAAGGCCCGGTCACACCTTGACGTTTTAGCCAACGTATGCCGATTTTTGAATTTTTTTTTCTAAAACGCTGGCACACGTTGAATACGTTATGGGTAAGTTTTGATAACATTGAGAGCACGCTGAAAAACACTGCCAGACATCGTTGTACGCTGGCTTTAAACGTTGTACTTTTTGGTTGTCCTCAAATTTTTTCATGCTTGCAATTTCACGACGTATGCCGGCGTATGACTCACACGTTCCGCTACGCTGGCCACAAGTTGTATGCATGGTCTGCGATCGTTGACAGACGTCAACACATGCTACTTGTAAGTTAATCATAAGTTGAGACACGCCGAGGTAATGTTTAGCGTACCCAAAACTTATTTCTAACCTATGATTAACGTGTTGTTGGCACGTTACGCGATCGTTGCCACACATCGACAGACACTACTTTTAAGTTACTCATAGGCTGAAAGACGTCGGTATAATGGATCGTCCTTGCGTCAGCGTCCACGGCCAGGACACTTATTTGCAGCATTCCTCAAACTTTTCTTCGGCATGATGAGGATGTTCACACTTCGATGTCTAGCTTGGCTATGATTCCAATTGTCCATCGGCAGCGTCTATTTAAAATAGTCGAGTTTGAGCGTTTTAACACGTTCAGAAGAAACGCTTCAAATTTCAAAACCCCAGCGTCTAAAAACAAAGGCGAGTGACAGCAATTTAAATCGTTCATTGTAAACAATGAAAATAGCTGAGTGGTACCGTTTAAAAGTTGTTGAGTGTAAAAAAAAAAAATCCAATTGTTGAGCGCAAGCGTCTACTTTCAATAGTGGGGTTTGAGCGATTTAGCACGTTCAATAGAAACGATTAAAATTTCCGAGCGCCAGCGTCAAAAAACAAAGGCGAGTGACAGCAATTTAAATCTCTTCATTGTAAACAATGAAAATAGCTGAGTGGTACCGTTTAAAAGTCGTTGAGTGTAAAAAAAAAAAATCCAATTGTTGAGCACAAGCGTCTACTTTCAATAGTGGAGATGCAGCCATTTAAATCGTTGAGTGGCAGCCTATGAATAGCAAACCCCACGTCACTGGCAAAGATAAACTGCCGCACGATATGGATAAGTTAGGCTATCGTTGGGCATAGTGTGTGAACGCCGGCTTCACGATAATTATTCGTTGGTATATCGTATCTATAAGTAATCAAAGCGCTCTATGCACATTATTAGTTAATTGTGCATTTGTCCAACCCATTATGAATAGACCTAAATCGTAAAAACAAGCTATAGCTCATTGTTGAAAAGCCTCATAAAAAATTAGCCGCGAAGAACTTCAAACAATGGTGCAAAGATGTCTCCTACCCGTGGACACGCGGACGCAAGGAGGATCCATCATAACCCACACCCTCCCCCTCACACTCACCTACTACTGCCAACATGAACAAACTACTACTAATACTAATACTGATACTCTTACTGCTGACATGGACATCGACTCAAAAAGGACTCGAAAACACTGTTGGGTTCCCCTTTTATGAGCAGCATTTTTATATACCAATTCCCAAAACCGCTGGGAACACGTCTTTATATGGCAGTTGTAAGCTAGAAACACGTTAATTTTTTTTTTTTTGTCGACCGGAAGACGTCATTGGAATACGTTGACGTGTGTTGGGACTATGTAAAGAATTGGTTCAAAGCACGTCAAACATAAGTTAGAAATAAGTTTCGTGTAAAAAAGACATTACCGCGACGTGTTTTGACTTATGAGTAGCTTATAAGTAGCCTTTGTGGACGTGTGTAAGCGTCCACATATCGTGTGTAAAACTTATCCCCATCGCATGTGGAACGTGTGTCATACGCCGAGTACGTGGTAAAATTTTGAACATGTTTAAAATTTCTTGACGTACTCTACTTACTACGACGTATGATAGCGTACTTTAGCGTTCTACTCACGTATACCAAACTTACTCGTACCGTATTTGACGTGCCCCAACGTTTTAGACACATTTTTCTTAGGTCGGCATACGCTGGCAAGATCGCCAAGGTGTGACCGCGATGTTGTCACTTCCATTTCTACGGCAGTTATGATTCGAATCGTTGTGCGTCAGCCTTTTAATAGGCTACGTCACGACATCGTCGGCGATGCGTGCAACGCGCTATGCCTAAGTTAGACTATCGTTGGGCATCGGTTGTGTAGGCTGACAACAGGTTCAGCATTCGTTGGTATAAGTTATCTATAACACAACGAAACGTTCTGTGTCCATTACCAATGCGTTATACATAAGACCAAGTCGCTATGAATACGTCCGAATCTTTAAAAAAAACATCAAAAGTTCAACGTAAGCCAGCGTTTTACATACATTTTAATACGTTGCCATCGCTGGCTAAAACGTCAAGGTGTGACCGGGCCTTTAGAGGAGCTGAGGGTTGAGTGAGCAGAGAGAGCTTTACCACAGAGAAGTTAAATAAAAAAGGCCACCAAATTTGTCTGTGATATGAGAGCAACAGATCTTGTTCTTTGGATGGTCTTGTCATAGGAGATGGCAAAAATTATTTTTCATTAACTGTATGTCAGACCATTTGACAAAGCCAAGTATTATTGTGGAGTTTTATAAACCGTGAAAAATTTAACCTATTGTCTCCTTAAGACCACGGCTCATTTCAATGGACAGTAAGTCCCAGATTGTTTTTGCACTTTATTACTTGACGAAATCTACGATTTTGTCAAGTATGTTGGTTTGTTACTTGACGAAATCTACGATTTTGTCAAGTATGTTGGTCGGTTCAGTTTGTGAGTTTGTTTGTTTGTGTGTACGTCTCGCTCTACAGGTCGCATTTCGAGTCAGAATGTCATGGAACTTCACCAATGGACTTATTGGCCACCAGAATAGAACCCTATTACTTTTGGCATCTCAAGGTCAGGAAAAATTCCTGAAAATCACGAAAATCCGTATCTTTTAGCATGGGCTGATTTTCAAAAATTCATGTCTCCGCCAAATCTTAACGGATTCCTTTCAAATTTGAAACACGGACGTAGGAGGGGAGTATCTTTGACTGGATGAATTTCGTCAAGTCCTGGCCCTCTGGGCCATTTTTATTATTTTTGTTTGTTTGTGTGTACGTCTCGCTCTGCAGGTTGCATTTCGAGTCGGAATGTCATGGAACTTCACCAATGGACTTATTTGTCACCAGAATAGAACCCTATAACTTTTGGCATGTCAAGGTCAGGAAAAATTCCTGAAAATCGCGAAAATCCGTATCTTTTAGCATGGGCCGATTTTCAAAAATTCATGTCTCCGCCAAATCTTAACGGATTCCTTTCAAATTTGAAACACGGACGTAGGAGGGGAGTATCTTTTACTGGATGAATTTTGTTAAGTCCTGGCCCTATGGGCCATTTTTAAAATGTTTTTTTTGCTTGTTTTCATCATGGATTAATGCATTCACACACAAACACAGTCAGGTTTTTGGATGTTTACGATTTTTCAACACTTTACATCATCTTAAATATGACTCATTAAAATGATAAAGTTGGTGTCTGTTAGAAAACGGTTTTTAACTGATTAAATGTGATTGCTTTGTCAATGATTTCAACATAATTTGCAATTATTTTTAAACACTGATTTAATATGAATGCAGTAGACTCATAAACATCAACAATTAAAACAAATTCAGTAAGGTAGATGACAATATATACAGGGGGCTGCAAAAGTAGGTATACAGTAAGGATTACTAGTGGAGTGTGTGAATGCCGGGGGCAAACAGTTTGAACATTTGAGGGATTAATATGTTTATTATTGATATGTTTATAATTGATGTTATTATTGATATGCTTGTACAATCAATAAAACAAGTTTTGTGTGCACGTTTTGTTTTTCATTACTGTATACCTACTTTTGCAGCCCCATATATATATATATATATGTATATATATGTATATGTATATATATATATATATATATATATATATATATATATATATATATATATATGTATATATGTATATATGTATATATGTATATATATATATATATATATATATATATGTATATATATATATAGATATATATATGTGTGTATATATATATATATATATATATATATATATATATATATATATATATATATATATATATATATATATATATATATATATATATATATATATCTATATACATATATATATATATATATACACACACACATACATTTTTTAAGGTGCATGAAAAAGTTTGTATATCTCTACTATAAGAGAGCTGTGTGCCACCATTTTTCTCAGAGATGGCTGAATGGATCTTTGTCAGTTTCAGAGGTTCATCAGTGAGTGCCTGGGAGTGTTTTCGGCAAAAAAAAACGAACAATTTGAAAAGAAAAGTTCGTTTTATTTATTTATTTATTATTATTATTTTTCTTTTTTGGATTTTTTATTATTATCACTCTATCGTGCCGTAGCCTTTTTGATTAATGACAGTTAGTTGTATTCAAGTTCACATATATATAAATAAATAAATAAACAATTATCAGATATTTAAACACAAATAAACCTCTTCTGGAAGCAGTCAAAGTTGGCAGTACATCTTTCTGAATGGCACCATATTTATAGATCAGGGTCAAACTTAACCGAGAAACATCAAGGGCACATTCACGAACATCCATTTGACGAATAACATCTAATTCCACTTCTAAGGTTGCACTTTTACAATGCATCTTTGGCAATAATTTACAGGGTGTTTACAAAATCCAGTTACCCCCTCCTCAGAACCTGATAAATGAATATAATGAACACACAAGAGGTATCAATGTAAACTATGAATACACAAAACTTTTCTCACCACAAAAACCAAAGTATTAACGTGAACACGCATATATATATATATATATATATATATATATATATATATATATATATATATATATATATATATATATATATATGTATATATACACACACACACACACACACACACACACACACATCAATACGATCATGGATTACAGTAGTACTCCATATAAAGGGATGATACGGAGAAAAAAATGGCTGCCCATTCAAATGTGTACACAATGATACGCTCATAAAATTATAAAGAGTGAAGTCATACGCATTTAAATGCAGTAACTTTTATTCTCAAGTGTTTTCTGAACTACGAAGACTTAAACAGATGCCAAAATACACTGCGAAAGTACGATATCGGGAGATCGCGAAATCGGCAATTCGTACTTCTTCCTCTCATTGTTCCCTTCTCAAAACAATGTAAAACTGTAGCCTAAACTATCTCAATAACGGCTGAAGCGATGATGGTGATTCCAATGTGCGGAAGTTACTTTGTCTCTGGGCTGGTGCACGCAACCTCAAATTAAAAAAGAAAGAAATATTAATCGTTTTATTACGAAAAGAAATTAAATGTAAATGTGGATTCAACCAAACCAGCCCATGATCGTGAAGGGGGGAGGGGGTGGGGGGAATGGACACTGGACAGAACCATTCCAAAAGCAATACATATCCAAACCATCACCCAAATCAACTGAAACAAGTAGCAAAACAACTTAACATAGATAAGCATGGTATTGGCT
>NC_140969.1:65118363-65155863 GCF_056783735.1 Eptatretus burgeri
GTGTTGAAAAAGATTTTAAAAAAAGTTATTTTGTTGATGCTCATCCCTCGTCACATGTGTGCAGGAGGTGTTGGTAATATGAAAAATTACATTAGGATTCATAAAGGCTGGTTTAATACTTATTTTGCCTTTTTCAGATCTGGGATCTCCGTCGGAAGGGTTGCATCATGACTTACAAGGTTTGTATCAAATTTTGAACTTTACATTTATGACCACTCTATGCTTGTTTATTTCTCTGATTCTTGGTCGAAATTCGTCGATGACTACTGCTACAAATTTTGTTGATAGGATGGTGCAGAGGTTGTGCATGACCTTTAAGCCGTCTTGTCTTGGTTGGATTCTCAACCTGACATTATTACTGACTGGTGCTTCACAGGCACTGTGTTGCATCATATAGTGTGCTGCCCCTCAGATGGACGTTAAGCTGGGACCCATCTGCTAACATTAGCTTTAGCTGGTGGACAGGCCACAGTGTCTTTCGTGAAGAGTAGGTGTGTTATTGCTGGCATCCTGGCCACGTTCAAAATTCTTGCTGAAATGGGTTCCTGTAAAATCTCAGGCCTGGCCGTCTGGTTTGTGAAAGATTTAGGCCAACCTTCCCACTTGCCCCCCCCCCACTCCAAGAAGGTGTGATTAATCGTGCTGGTAAAAGAAGTAGTAGTAGTCATTGTACAACAAATTTTGTCAGTTCTGGAAATCTCTTGCTACTTGACTCCTTAAACACGTTTTATTTCCTTCCATTTTGGGACTGGTTTTAACAAGGTTTTTCACGTCGCATGTTTACAAGAGTTCCGCGTTGCTGTTGTTATGGTTCTTGTTGGGGGGGGGGGGTCAGTTTTTGAAATGTGCACCCATTGGTCAGACAGCTGCTGGTCCCCACACATTACCACTTGACTCCACCCACCATGGCACCCAGCCAAAATAATATTGCTGCCATCTTGGTTTTCTGGCCTCAAATAAAAATGATTATTCAGGTTTAATCAAGCTCTGAAACAACTTGCCTTCATCTCATGGAAGACGATCTCATTTCCTTCCACAAAGCTCGGAACAAGTCAGGAGAGCCAGAAAACATCTTTTTAATCTCAGTTCTGAACTCCCTCCTCCAAATCCTGGTGTCATCTGGTTAAGTTTGTTTCTGGTGTATGTTCCCCCTCCATCCCCTTCCTAACTTAAACTGTCAGGAAGTATATGAGAGTACAATTGCAGTTCCAACGATACCATTTTTGCCTAATGCTTGCTTCAAGTCCGAAAACACTCTCTTGAATATGCCCTCGCCAGCATGTAAATGTTTCTTTGGTATCTAAATGCTTGTGATTCGGATTTGATCAAACATTAGATAATCACTCTTCGGCGAGTGGCGAATGACTTTGATCATCGCACGATTATCGATTCTACATGCATCCAACTCTAAAATACCTTTCCTATATTCAGCCCATAGTGACCGGTTTATCTGCAGCACACTGGCTTGATAGATGTCAGGTTTGAGGCCTTGGATGTTTGAGGTCCACACAGTTTCGGACTGGGGAGGAGTATTTGCTGGTCGGGTGCAGTAACGTGGAAAGGAGCAAGGAGATGGAGCTGGGAGAAGCATGGTGGGGCGGGGCTGGGGCGACAATTGGGAAGGGGGGGGGATCGGGCTGGGGCGAAGCTTGGGGGGGGGTATGAGACTCTGGCAGGATTATCTCGGTTATGGATGGATTCGGAAGAAATTTGGTGGACTGGTTGGGTGTGTGGCAAGGACGAATTAATTTGATTTTAGTGAAGATCTGGATCCAGATACAAGAATATTTATGCCTCCACTGATGAAGTAACACATAATGTCGGAGGCATTATGTTTTGGGTTGCCCGTCCGTCTGTCTGTCAGTGTGTGCATGATAGCTTTTCGTTACCGCGATAACTTAAGAACAGCTGAGGGGATCCAAGTCAAACTTGGTACAAATATGTATAATAATGCAAAGGTGAACGGATTATATTATGGGGTCAAGAAGTCAAAGGTCAGACATCCCGTTTGGTAAAGATTCTGTTACCGTGCTAACTTGTGAACCATTGATGGGATTTTGACCAAAATTTGTATTCGTATATGTTATGATGCAAAGAAGAACTGATCTATTTTGGTATCAAGAGGTCATGACAGGTAAAATGTGATACTTTAGAACAGCTGAAGGGATTTAAATTAAACTTGGGATAAGTATGTATCATGATGGAATAATGTGGGCGGAGGCATATCTGTTGACCTCGTGACGTGAAATTATGTCGAGCTTAAGTGATTCTTCACCATTGAGAGATAGTGCCAAAAATGACATAAAGCATAATATTTCGAAACATGGACGCATTATGACAAAACGTGGTGGATGAGTTGGGTAGGTGACAATAACAAGCCTTTTAGATTTTAGTTTGTGACAAAGATGAATGGTCTGGATGTAGTTCCGACTTATCAGTGCGATACAAAGCCTAAACTGTTCAGCCTGGCCGAGATATGCCCTAGACTGAGTGCCGTTCTCGTTCACAATGTTATTAAAAGCTTTTAAAGGAAGAAATGTTTTATTCAGTGAAAATTCAGTTTGGAGATATTGAAAAGGTGAAGTGGTAGAGAATGAAAGATTAACTGAGCACAGGAGATAGATTTCGGTTTTTACTGATTATGATTTTGTGTGGTTAAAATTGAAAAAATATTTTGGAGTGAAAAAGTTTTTTTTTTTTTTTTTTTTTTGTATTTTTTTTGGAGTGAGGAGGGGAAAAGGATTAAGCTGAGGGATCATAAGTGACAATGGGGGGATGAGAGGGAAGGATATACCTAGGATAAAAGGAGGGAAAACAAAGCACGTGCGATCAAAAATGGAGGCAGAAGCAGCAACCTGACTTTAGTGAGTCGGACTTTACCATGGGCACAAACTCGACGATTCAACACAAGATACGGTTTGCAAAGAATAATGGATGAAAAATGCGACCAGCAAAATAGGAATGAAAATAAAACAGTAAAACACAACATATCTGGTCTGGGAAACTTAGCTTTGATGAACTAGAAAGAGGAACTGCCGATCTGACGTCCATGCGCAACAAACACTGAACTGGAAGCCAAGTTGGCATGTATTTATCAAAAGTGTGTTGTTAAATTGGCCCAATTTGTCATCCTTTTTACCTGCAGAATAACAGAAACTCGTATAACTTAATTTTGGTTCACATTATAAGCAACACAAGTTTTTGTTGTACGAGACGCTGCTGTTTTGATTGTTACCCTTGCATTTGGCATTGCATTTGGGTCCGTTTGTTTGTTTGTTTGTCTGTACGCACAGAACTTTAGTGTTTTTCTCCACAACTGCCTGTCAGATTGAGACAAAATTTTCACTATAGGAGCGACTTACTCATGTATAATGTTTTATTGATAAATATGACATCATTGGTCACGTTGTGTGGCAGCCATATTGGAAAAATGGAAAACTTTGGATCTCTGGATCTCTGAAACCGCACCAAGGGAATGAGTGATTTTTTTTTTGTTTTTTATGATGTCATAAGTGCCTTCGTTATGACGTTACAATTGTATATGTAGAATGCTACATCTGATCAGTATGAAAATTTGAGGGTCATCTATGGATAAAATGGTCCACAGAAAAAAATTGATGATGTCATCGGTCACATGATTCAGTAGCCATGTTGTTTATTTTATTTTTTAAAAACCTTCAAAAATTTTCTCTGAAATGGCTGAACAGATCAAGGTATAACTTTACACGTATGACCGCCTATTCATGAGGAACAAAAGGTTCACACATATGATGTCATAGATCACATGGTTTGGCAGCCATATTGGATTTACCCTAAAACAGTTAAAAATCTTCCTCAGAATGGCTGCTTAGATCAAGGGGAAACTTCACGCACTTGTTCCCCAAGCCTTAGGGATACCAGGGTATTCATGAATAATTGATGTCATATGGTCTGGCAGCCAGCCATATTGGATTGAGTGAAACGCTTAAAAAAAATTCTCTCTCTTGAAATGCTTAATTAATCGACGTGAAACCTCACAATTATGATTGAATAGTGATGGGGAATATACATTTTAATCGTCAATCTGATCGGATGCATGGTGTGGCAGGCAGAATTTTATTTTTTTTGAATCTGGGTTCTTTTTGATTTTGTTTTTTTTTTTAAGAATGCTCACTTGGCTGTACCTGAATGGGTTTGGGGGTAGAGGTGTAGCAGCTGAAACATGAATCCTATCCAGGCTCCTCCTGATGACTCCATCTTTGCTTTTTGCTTGTTTGGGTTCTTTCTGATGACTCAAATGCAGTCCTGTACCTATTTGGTCATCCATTTGATTTGAATTTAATTTATTTTAATCCAATTCTAAATTCAATAGAATAATAATAAACATCATGGCTGCAGGGTCAGGTGTCCGATCAAAGCGGGGTTGCATCAAAGCAGGATGTCTTGGTACCCGGTCATCACTGCCAGCAGTTATAAAGTGGCAGTTCAAATTATGTCTCTTTTTAATTGTGTAACACACCATTACATAAACACCACACAAACCAAGTCCTGGTGAGGGTCTGCAATCTTTGATTGCTCTTTTTCTTGTTTTATATTGTTTTCACCTTTGCAGGGTCACGCAGACTGTGTGAATTGTGTACGATTCAGTCCTGATGGTCGGTGGATTGCATCAGCAGGTGGTGATGGCAGTGCTCGGGTATGTTGAGCAGTGAGCAGTCAACTGTAGTCTTAAATGTCACTTCTCCAAACTAACCATCTACCTTCTACAACATTGATCTTTCATGTGAATTTGATAGAATCTTAAAGAAAAACATAATATTGGCCACACAATGGAGCAGGATTTTTAAATGAAAAAAATTAAGAATGAACACACACTTCTTCCGCAGTTCCTTGCATCATTATCTCACTTTTTCTTATTTTTTAGCATGCTCGAGTATGTGTTAAACATTTATAATTTTTTTTTGTTGCATTTTCCATTCACAGATCTGGGACCTGGCGGCAGGAAAGCTTCTCCATAACTTCACCAACCACACAGATGCAATAAACACTGTGGAATTCCACCCCTCTGAGTACCTCCTTGCTACTGGTAGTGCTGACAGGTATTGTCTTTGTATAGTATATTGCTTTTGACTTATTTATTTATTTTCCTTTTGTCATGCCACAAGCTTATTCCATTTTTGAGCTTTGTTGTGCTGATTTTTTTGATTTTTTTCTGATTGAATTCTGTTAATCTTTTTTTTTTTTTGTCTCACATCAAGTTTGATACTTTGATGGAATATTTTGTTATGAAAATACAAGCTGTACTTGATGTCTGAATAATAAAAAGTAAAAAACATTAATTGACCTGTGAGGGGCATGTTGGGCAAGTGTAGGTGGAAAGAATGGAGTACGAGAGGCAGTTTTACAAATTTCCTAGTGGGTCATTTTTATATTGTGAATGATGATAAGTAACAAATGCATCCCTGTTGATTATGACCATGCATCTCCAAATGTAATGTCTGCAATGTTGAAATTTCTCTAATTGCTTTTCCTTTGATCATTGTGTTTCACATTTTGGTTGCCTTGGAGATGGCTCCAAGTTGGCGTCTAATAATGGATTGCTTAACAAGGAAATCTAACAGGTGGAGGCCATTTCAGCCAATCATGCATGCGCGAACACCACACCAACCCATTTACACAAGATCCAAGGAAGAAAATGCAAAAAAAAGTTTAATTGATGAAATGAATTTTTTTTTTTTTTTGTAGTTTTTCCCCCCCCCCCCATTTCTTCCCCTCAGGGAGGGGGCATGCACTTGGTTAAAAACACACAACATCAACCACACAACACCCCCTTGACCCCCACCAACAACACTCCGTACACAATCACCCATCAATACTCAAACTACCTAAAAGTCTTATCAACATCCCTATACCCCTCTATCTCCATAACTTCCAGGTACCTATCTAATTCTAATTCAAAGTTATCTTCTGTTTCTGCTGCCACTATGTTTCCAGAGAGACATTCCATGCATTAACTGCTGTCTGAGTGAAAGTCCCCTGCCTTACTACTGTCTTAACTCTCCTCTTCTTTACTCTCAAGCTATAACCCCTGGTTCTATCACTGTCTACTCTGTTGAATAATTCATCTGTACTTATTACAGCACGTGCGCTGTATACAATTGCACTGAGTTTGAAATGTCCCCGGTGTCTACCACGTCTCCGGTGTCCCCTGCCCCCCCCCCTCCCCACGTGCCTCAAGACGGCCAATGACGGCCGTCCGGTAGATGCAGTGCGTAACCTGGACAGAAATGGCGAGAATTGACGGAAATACCCGAGTATGTCAATGGATATTTGTGAAACTAATGTGTTATATATGTGAAAAACATTTAATCTATTGCTTGACGGGAAAAAAAAAACAAGAAACGCGCCCCTCTCATGTACGAACGAACGAAAGGCGTCATTTCCGTCCACCATCGCATTTCGCGCCGAAAGATGTCATTTCCGCCCACCATCGCATTTCGCGCCGAAAGATGTCATTTCCGCCCACCATCGCATTTCGCGCCGAAAGATGTCATTTCCGCCCACCATCGCATTTCGCGCCGAAAGATGTCATTTCCGCCCACCATCGCATTTCGCACCGATCGCCGAATGCTGAAAGCTCAGTTCTTCTTATGCTATCATTCTTTTGCGGCCTCCTGCCACGCTGTATCGAACAATTTCATTCCTTCTGTTGTGTGTGTGTATATATGTGTGTATATATATATATATATATATATATATATATATATATATATATATATATATATATATATATATATATATATATATATATATGTGCTTATCACAATAATAATAAGATTTTTACATTTCAAATATTAAGTACGCTTTTTAATTGTTTTTCAACGGAAAAAGCATAAATTGCATATTTTAACATTAGTGTACTCATTTGCTTCACCACACGCGCTGTATTGAAGGATTTCACTTGTTTTATCCATACCTTTCATTATCTTAAACATCTCTATCATATCTCCTCGTAACCTCCTTCTTTCTAGTGTATAAAGCCTTGTCTCTTTCCTCTTTACACTGAACCCTCTTTATGCCATCCATGTCCTTCCGGAACTGTGGTGATCAAAACTGCACACAATATTCTCGACGTGGCCTCACTAAATTCCTGTACAATGTTAACACCACCTCTTTTGATTTATTATTATTATTATTATTATTACTAGTACGGGCCCGTAGGTGAGTGCCAGTATGTGCTCTCTCTCTCTCTCTCTCTCTCTTTCTCTCTCTCTCTCTCTTTCTTTCTCTCTCTCTCTCTCTCTCTCTCTCTCTCTCTCTCTCTCTCTCTCTCTCTCTCTCTCTCTCTCTCTCTCTCTCTCTCTCTCTCTCTCTCTCTCTCTCTCTCTCTCTCTCTCTCTCTCTCTCTCTCTCTCTCTCTCTCTCTCTCTCTCTCTCTCTTTCTCTCTCTCTCTCTCTCTCTCTCTCTCTCTCTCTCTCTCTCTCTCTCTCTCTCTCTCTCTCTCTCTCCTCGAAAAGGCACATCCGCGGGTCCCCAGCAATATTGCTGGCAAGTTTCAATCATGCAAAATAAATAAATAAATATTAATTGTGATGTCATTCGTGACGTCATAGCACCGTGTCCTGTCATTGGTCGACAGATAAATGGCAGTAACTTGGGAACCGCTTGTCCGATTAATATCAAACCTTGAAAAAGCAAATCCGCGGGGCCCCGGCAATATTCCTGGCAAGTTTCAATCAGATCGGACAGTCGATCGTGCAAAAAAAAAAGAATAAATAAATAAACATTAATTGTGATGTCATAGCACCGTGTCTTGTCATTGGTCGACAGATAAATGGCCGTAACTTGGGAATCGCTCGTTCGATTGATATCAAACCTCGAAAAGGCACATCCGCGGGTCCCCGGCAATATTCCTGGCAAGTTTCAATCAGATCGGACCGGCGGTCGTCGAGAAACGGCAGTCGCAGACAGACAGACAGACAGACACACAGAGATTGCTGGAATTATAGATAGATTATTTTTTTAATGTTGAAGGTTCCAGTCACAGACTAAATAGTCTTCATCGAGGCCAGGCCTTAATTAAATAAAAATAAAAGAGAGAATGTAAAGTGGGGAGTGAAAATGAGTAAGAAAAGTGTGGTGTTTGTTTGCAAAAAAGAGAGATTAAAGTTAGCCTGGTAGCTGTGGTTTGAGTGAGACAGAAAGTAAGACCAGCAATCCTGACATGGAGAGTATAAGATGGTTCTGGACACCACTTTAATGCTCCTAAGTCAGAACGGTAGTACCACCCTGGGCGGTTGCTGTCTACAATCTACTACCTAAAAAAGCCGGTCGAATCAGATAGGTGTTTTTTCGGAGACACCATCTCCTTACTGGATGGCCATTGGCTCCCTAAAGGAGCTCATCCGCCCTTTTGCAGGTGTTGTTTTTCATCCTGGCAGGGTATCACAGTCACCCTCCGCACTGGCAAGCCATTGAGGAGGGGTGTCGGTTTAGTCGCCAACGACCCGACCATGCAGCAGGTAGCACTGGGTTACATGTTACCAGTGGCAGTCAAGAAACCTGACTGACCTGACCTGAAATTGAGCCCCCTCCGAATACAGCCTAAAACCTTATTTGCTCTACCTACAGCTGCCTGGCACTGTGCTGCCTGCTTACCTCCCATATCTATTACCACCCCCAGATCCTTCTCCTGTGTGACACGCTCCAAAATTACCCCTTGCATCTACGTACTGTATTTTTTGACCTATAAGTCAATTTGGAGTACAAGACTAAGCTTGATCGACTATGATAGCAAAACTGCCATTCAGTCAGGCCAATAGAAGTTTAAAAGTGGAGTGTCCAGTGTGGCAGACGCTGCTCGCTCGGGCCGGCCTCACACAGCCGACACCAGAAATGTTTGCAGGAGTTGAGCACATGCTAAGGGAAAACCGTCACATTACACTGGATGAAGTGGTCTCCGAATTTAACATTAGCCATGGTTCAGCATACCATATCATTCACAACGTGCTGGGGTTCCGCAAAGTGTCTGCAAGGTGGGTGCCTCGACAACTCGCACCCAAACTGAAAGAACTCCACTTTTAAACTTCCTGTTCTAGTCGTACACCTGCTGCAGCGATAAACATGTGTCCCCATATTGCATTTTCATTCTGCGATGGATTTCACTGGAATTCACACCCTCACTTCCCAAGAAATTGATGACAGAATGTTACTCCTCCCTGATGCATGCTTCTCAGGGAGCCGCCATCTTGGAACTGCTCTACTGACGTCATACGCTCAATGTTGCCAGATCAAACAGGCAAAACATGACATATCCATGGGTAAAACATTTGTCGTCTACAACTATACACATTACATTCTCAAATTTAAATCGTCATTTTAAGGTTACTTATTGACTGCCCCTCCTACATAGCACAATATCTCAAAAAAGTTGTGGATGGATTCGGCCGAAACTTGGTGGACAGGTGAGGTGTGTGACAAGGACAAATTTATTCGATTTTGGTGAAAATCCGGATCTGGATACGAGAATTTTTAATTTTTATACTGATTCTTCGCCATTGAAAGATGAGGCCAAAATGATATATAGCAGGATATTTCAAACATTTGTGGACGGATTCAGATGAAACTAGGTGGATGAGTTGGATAGGCGACAAGAACAAGCCGATTTGATTTTGGTCCAGGTCTGCATCCAGATCCGGCCCAACAGTGGGATACAAAACATAAACTTCGGACTTCCGGTTTTGGTTTTGGAGCGACGAGAGATCTCCTTCGGGGCTCCCTGCTGACGTTCTCAAAGTTAAGTTTCCGGTTGTTATTTGTCCCGTTTTAACTGTTTAATTTTCTCACCTACATGTTACTGTGTGTTCCTAGTTCGGTTTTGTTTCAAAAATCGTGCTATTTTGTGAGTATTTTTGTCGACGTTCTTACCTGGTGTTTGAGGCCTAGGCCTTGGCCTAGGTTTGAGGCCTACCGGTTCCACTCGGTGTTCGATCGTTTTTTTTAATTTTTTTTATTTTTATTTTTTCTCCCCATTACCTTCAATTTCTATCCTCCCCATTACCTTCAATTTTCATCCTCCCCACTTTCCAAACATCCCCCATTCTCCCAACGAATCTCTTTCTTATCTCAAAAAAAAATATATATATATATATCCAACAACAACAACACGCTCACCTTCTCCCTATTCTGCTTCTTCTTCTTCCTCTTAACTTCCTCCTTGTCTTCTTCCTCGATTTTTTTTTTTTTTTTAAATTTTTTTTCTACACTTCCATGACCTAATCTGTTGAACTCTCTCAAACATTAATATTAACAACAAAAACGATCTTATAATGCTTCATCTTCCTCTCTCACACATGTGGTACTCTTTACTGTTTCACAATGCACTACTCTTCTGATATTTTAACAGACTGCTCTCATTTCGACCTCTCCTTCATTCCTTGTCTAAAAAATCCAACCATTACAAGCGCTTCTTCTCTCCATTCTCCGAATTCGCCTTCATTGCATCCATCAAGAATTGTGTTAAATCGCATCTCTGACCTAAAACTTTTAAAAACCACAGTTTGCCATGGATGTTCGCTTTCCATCAACCATTCTTTTTTTCCAACTTCAGTGCCAACTCACCCCCCTCACCCCTCACTCTCACTCTCAAAGCAACCATCCCACTCTTCTCCCTCCAAGCCTCCCTCTCACCTCTCTCAAAAATTCCCCCCTCACCTTTCTCCCACCTTTCATCCCCCTCACTCATCCTTCTCAAAGTTGCCCCTCCTCTCATCCACCAAGCTGCCTCCCTCCACTGCCCTCTCACCTCCATCTCTTCACTCCACCTCCTCAAATCCTCAACTGCCTTCTTCCTTGTCTCTTGTCCCCCCTCTCCCCCAGCACCACAGAGCCTTTTCTCCTCCTCATTCGGCCCCTCCCCTTGCTATTCTGCAATACCCCACACTCTTTCAACAACCCTCCTTACCTCCCCCCTCGTCCCTTGTCCTATCCTCCCCCTCCCCCTCCTGCACCCAAAGCCTCCTCCCCTACATCTTCATTAAAAGTGTGGACCTCAAATATCCGGGGCCTTCGCTCAAACCTTTCAGATCTTTCCATACAGGTTGCCACTGACAAACCAGACATTATCTGCCTCACAGAAACTTTCCTCTCCCAAGACATGTCTGACTCCCAAGTATCTCTCCCCGGTTACTCCCTCTTACGGTATGACAGACCTGAGCCTCGTCCTGGTGGAGGTGTTGCTCTCTTCATCAAAGACTCTATTCCTCACTCTCCATGCATTGCTCTCACTCCCCCACACCCCCAGGAATACCTCTGGCTTCGGCTTCCCTCCACTCCCACCTCATGTTTATATGTGTACTGTACCGTCCACCGAACAGTGATGACTCCATCTACACCTCACTATCCGAAAACATGGACCATCTTATATCTTCTCATCCAAACTCTCTCTTCCTCTTATGTGGCGACTTCAATTGTCATCATGCCAGTTGGCTAGGTGTGGGTACCTCTCTCACCTGCCATGGCACCTCTGCAAAAGCTTTCTGTGACTCATTGGGACTGACTCAATCGGTCAACTTCCCACCCGGATCTCAACCAATGGTATTCCATCTCTTCTGGATCTGATTCTGACAAATTTCCCAGACAATATCTGCTGCTCTTCCTTCGCTCCAATTGGTTCTTCTGACCACGTCCTTGTTAAAGTGGACATCTCTCTGGCTGTTATCAGAGAACCACCTCACCACCGTCGAGTCTGGCATTTCACTCAAGCCGACTGGCAGGGTCTCCGAGCAGCCATCAAACTTACAGACTGGTCTCCTATCACTACTTTCTCAAACATCAACTCATCCTGGGAATTCTTTCAAAGAAACTTGCTCTCCCTCATGCACAGATTTATCCCCTCTCGTGTTCAGTTGTCCTACCCTTCCTCCCGCCCTTGGTTTACTGAAGCTTGTGGTGAGGCAGTTGTCCTGAAACAACTTGCCTTTGCCTCATGGAAAGCAAACCCGACTGAGGGCAATCTCAGTTCTTTCCACAAAGCTCGGAACAAGTGTGTATCTACCCTCAGGAGAGCCAGAAAACAACATCTTTCTCATCTCAAGTCTGAACTCTCAAACCTCTCTCCCTCCTCAAAATCCTGGTGGCGTTTAATCAAATCTGTTTCTGGTGTATGTTCCCCCTCCATCCCCTCCCTTACCTCAAATGGCCGCACTGCTGATTCCACACGTGATAAAGCTGAATGTCTAAACTCGGTGTTTGCAGCTAAATCTTGTGTCCTAAACCCATCACTATCTCTACCCACTTTACCCAGTTGCACCCAACTGTCCCTGGACTGTGTATCTTTTTCTTCTGACAAAGTGGAGAGCTTGCTTTCAAACCTCGAGTCAGATTCTGCAACCGGTCCAGACGGCATCAGCCCACGTGTCCTCAAAGCCTGCTCTTCTGCTCTTGCTCACCCTCTCTCTGTTCTATTCACCCTCTCATTTGCCCAAGGTCATCTGCCATCTGCTTGGAAATCTGCTAACATCACTCCCCTGCATAAAAAATGTGCAAAAACAGATCCCTGCAACTACAGACCAATCAGCCTTCTCCCAATCATCAGCAAGGTTATGGAATTCATCATCGCTTCAGACATGAAATCCTTCCTCTTCTCCAATGGCTTGATTTCCAATCATCAATTTGGTTTCAGACAAGGTCACTCTACCCTGGATATGCTGCTTCTGCTCTCCCATCAATGGATGGAGGTCCTCAATGCCAGACAGGAAATCCGAGCCGTATCCCTGGACATATCACGTGCTTTTGACACAGTCTGGCACCCTGCACTACTCACCAAACTCTCTTCCCATGGTATTCAAGGCCATCTCCACTCATGGCTCGCAGACTTCCTCTCCTGTCGCAGTCAACGTGTGGCCCTAAATGGAGTTCTTTCATCCCCTCTTCCTGTGCAGGCTGGAGTTCCTCAAGGTAGCGTTCTGGGCCCTGTTCTTTTTCTGGTATTCATCAATGATCTCTCGGACTCTCTGGAAAATCCTCTATTTCTCTTTGCCGACGACTCCACCCTCTGCCGTACCATCTGTCATCCCTCAGACCGGCAAGCAGCAGCTTCTTCGCTCACTGCAGATCTGGATAAAATCACAAACTGGTCCAACACGTGGAACATGTCTTTCAATCCAGACAAATCTCACACTCTCACGATGTCTCTTCGAAAGGACCGTTTAGAAAACCCCCCATCCACTTTCTCAACAATCCTCTGGAAGAAGTCTTTTCTTTCATGCTTCTGGGTCTCACTATCTGCCATGACCTTTCCTGGGAAAGTCACTTTTCCAACCTCGCCTCAAAAGCCAGTCGCCGACTGGGAATCCTCCGTCGTGCAAAGTCCTTCCTCGGCCCTCTTGAGCTCCTGACCACTTACAAAGCTTTTGTCCGTAGCCTGATGGAGTACTGCTCTCCCCTCTGGGCTGGTGCTCCTGCCTCTCACCTTTCTCGGCTTCACGCTGTCGAAACCAGGGCATTTAAGATCATCGGCATCTCCCGCAATGAAGCTGAGTCTTTGGGCCTCTCACTCAATCACCGCAGGTTGGTCGATGGTCTTTCTGTCTTCTACTGACTCCTCTCCAGCCATGCCCCCCTCTCTCTCTGCGATTTGTCCCCACCACATTTCCACAGGGCGCTCAAGGTCCGCCAACAACCCCCTTCTGGTAAAACTACCAAAATCACGAATCACTGCTCACCTTCACTCTTTCATTCCTCTTTTTTTCCTGCCTTTGGAATAAACTTCCTCACTCTCTTCTTTCCCATTCTTCCCTCCAGGCTTTCAAAACAGCTGTTCACCACCACCTCTTATCTTCCCCCATCCAAATCCTCGATCTTTTCTACTCCCGATAATCCACCCAAGCCCACTTCCTTCAATTCCTCTGCTTTCCTTCCTGAAAGTCCCTGTAATGTCCATCTTCTCTTCGCCATGTTCCCCGTCCCATCCCCATCCCTCTCCCTTCCACAGTTCACCTAATGTGTCTGTTCCCCACTGTTTTGTCCCTTCCACTCCCACCCCTCTTGTCTCATGCCTCCTTGCTGTGAGTTGTGTGTTTGCTCTCATACGAGCTTCGACCAAGGTATACAAAAAGAGAGTACAAGAGAAGAAAAGCAAAAATTGTAACGAATAAAGGAGAATTCTGAAAAAAAAAGAATTAGAAAGAAGTGTGAAAGGAACAAAGAACAAAGATGTCAGGAAGTGCTTGGATAGATAGATTTCAGAAGTTACTCCTCAGGCTCAAACACAGCAACATGTACAGCAAAGTTTTATTTCTGGTCAACACCTCCATTATTAAATATATATATATATATATTTTTTTTTGCATACAAAGTCTGGACTTGTGGTGGAGCTCTCCATGATGGTTATTGTTACATGGCCATACATAGTTATTATACATGGTCATACATGGTCATACATGGTTATACATTTCCATGGTATTATGTCATTGGCACCTCCACAATTGGAAAAACAAAAGTGTATTTCAGCTCTTAAACCTGCTTGAATTTGAAGAAGCTATAATACGGATGGCCATAGTGTTTGTTTCTTTTAGTTATTACATCTTTCAATTTCAGCCACTAATTTGTTATTGCTCATGTAAAGCGAACTTGAGAAGAATTTATTTTTCCAGTAGGTCAGATTTTTTGTGGATCATGTTCGAATTATTTTTTATCTATGTAGAAGTAAATACATAAAAATTTAGTTCTCTTTGTTGTTTTAAAAATACGATTTAAAAAAACAAAACAATCTCTTTGTCTTAATATTCTTCATCCATCCCCTCTTTCTCCTCCTATCCTCAACATAACGTAACAACAAAGGCATATTGTCATGACTGTTAACCTTATTCGTTTTTATGATGAAATATATCTTCCCATATTGTACTTTGCATGTTGTCCTCTCTTCCTCAGCACTTCTTTATCTAATGCTACTTCTTTCTTTGTTTCCCACCATTCTTTAAGTATGTGTCATGTATAATGCCAAATGTGTTCTCTCTTGTAGAACGGTGCGATTCTGGGATCTTGAGAAGTTCACACAGGTGAGTTGCACCGATGGACAGGCGATGCCAATCAGGTGAGATATGTGACTTTGTTGCAATTATTTTCTGCTGCTGATGTTATGTTCTTCTCTATGACATTTGTTTATTCCATGAGACTCATATTAACAGTTAAGGGGTTGTAGGAATTTTTCTCTTTCATAACTATTCCCATGTTTAAACTTATCTTTTGCTCTCAGCAACATGCCAATGTTGAAATGTCTTTGTCAGGATCTTGGCATATCTATCAAGCTAGATCTCTTTACATATGAAGCACGGATCTACCATTGGGTCTTGTGGAACTTTCACTGCCCCTTCGCTCCCCCTAATTTTCTCATGAAATAAACAGTGAAATTAGCCCCTCATTTTGTGTTAAATTGCTACATTAGATCTCCTCTCTCTCTACCTAGTATAGGAAAGCCAAGAATAAAATCCATGCAGACATTCATTCCATTAAATGCATTGACAGAGGTCAAATTGTCTGAAAAAGTAAGAAAACCGTGATGAAGCTGAGTCTATGGGACTACCCCTTCGCCGTCGCAGATACAGGTCGGTGGTCTCTTTGTATTTCACTGCCTTCTTTCTGGTCTTGCACCCTCTGCTCTTTTCATTCTTTGTCCCCTACCAGGTTTCTGCAGGGCTCACACGATCCACCATTAACCCCCTTCTGGTGTAACTACCTAAATCCAGGATCACTGCTCACCTCCACTCATTTGTTCTTCTTTATTTATTTATTTTTACACCTGTGGAACCAACTTCAACATCCTCTTCAATCTCATTCTTCCCTCCAGGTCTTCAAGACAACTGTTTACCACCATCTCAGATCGTCCCCAATCCAAAAACATGATCTTTTCTACCCCCGTTAACCCCACCCCAATCCCTCCTTCCAAATTTCCTGTTTTCCCTCCTTGGAGTTTCCTTCTGTATTCATCTTGTCCACCCCATGCATTCTCTCCTCCCCACAGCCATTGTTTGTCCAAGTCTCCCTCTTTTGTCTTTCAACTCTGCTGTTTGTGTCCACCCCCCTTTCTCTCTACCATTGCTTTTGTCCTGTTGTGTCCTGATCCATTCAGTATTCTGGGTCTTCCATGAGCCTTGACTCTCTAATACCAAAAAAAATTCAAAGGTTGGTAACCATTGTGCAGACTTGGTTGGCTGAATGGTCTCTTTTTGTGTTGAAGTATCTTGGCAGGGAAGACGTCTATTATACATTGCAAACGATGGTGTCTGCCCGTACATTTGTCTGACTCGCGTTTATGGTGGCTGCTTCCCTTGCTGCATTTGAAAAGCGAAACATTCACTTTTGAAATGACAGGAGAACAGGCATGAATAATTGTTGATGCCAAATTCTATTTCACAAGCAGGATGTTTTGCCCTCTTTTTTAGACAAATTGAACCTCCACCGCCCGATATTGTCACCATTTCGTGGTGGGCAGTATAAGTAGCTCTGAGTGAAACCAAGAGTGCAACAAAATTAACCTTTTTTAAAAAAGTCTATGAAATAATTTAAATTGATAGATTAACGTAAGCTTTTCCTGAGCCTGGTGTCGGCGCAGTGGTTAGGGCAGCAGCTTGGGATCCAAAAGGTCCTGAGTTCAAGCCCCGTTGGGTCACTGAATTAATACACCAGGGGGTTGACTCAGCCTGTCATCCTTCCGAGGTTGATGAAATGAGTACCAGTGTACTGGGCCGGTGTATACCCCGGTTAAAATAGGTGTACCAGATCCCTGTGTCGCAAGAGGCGACCAGGGTTGCGTCAGGAAGGGCATCCGGTGTAAAACGTGTGCCAAATCACTATGCGGATCATATAGATGATCCGCTGTGGCGACCCCTAACGGGAGCAGCCGAAAGAAGAAGAAGAGATTAACTTAAGCTTTTCCTGTCATTGGGGAAGGATACTTTTCCTCGTCTATCTTCTGTCTTCTATCTATACAGTAAATGCAAGTTGCCTAATTGCGTCTGAACGGGGTAAACATCGTAACAACAGCACGTACAATGCTGAATGATACCTCATTTTAGAGCTCTTGGGTCCAGACTGTGGATGCGGAGGTTTAGAAATGTTATTCATGCAATTTCGAGTTGTATTCATTTTTGTTGCGTAAGCCTGGTGTTGGCTCAGTGGTTAGGGTGGCGGCTTGGGATCCCAGGGTGCTGAGTTCAAGCCCCGTTGGCTGCTGAATTAACACCAGGGGGGTTGACTCAGCCTGTCATCCTTCCGAGGTCGGCGAAATGAGTGCCAGTGTTCTGGTCCCGGTGTATGCCCCGGTTAGAATAGGTGTACCATATCCCTGTGTGTCGTAAGAGGCGACAAGGGTTGGCGTCAGGAAGGGCATCCGGCCATAAAACATTGCCTCAAGAAAAAGCCCAACCCCTGCACAGCAGGGAAAAATGGCTGTAAAAACGGTCATTTATTCATTTTTGTTGCGCACGCGGTGTATAATGCTCAGTCATTGGTTTGCACATCTACCGGAAGTAAAAAAAATAATAATATAACACAAACTATTCAGTCAATTCTCTCAACTTATAATTACCTTTCCATCGATTTACTTTTATGAGAAACATTGGCAGTCTTATAAGTTAGTGACTATTATGCTGTTAAAGGAAAATCCTATCATAAATAAATAAAACTAAGAATAATTTCCTTTTTGTCTATTTACCTCACCAAGAAAACTTCATTCTTTTGGAAACAAAGAAATTCTCTGATAAACTGAATCTCCAGCTCCTTACTAATGCATATGTGGCAAGTTCAAGGTTACGAAAAAACAGGTTACTAGGAATTGAAAGCGGTGGGGGGGTGGGGGGGGTGTATTTATTATTTATTAGACGTGATCGGAAGCGAAGTAATACTGCACGTGGAATCCTGGAGGGTTGTGAACGTGGCTTTCGGTGAGGGAAAGTTCTTGACGTCACACAGCTTTGCATCTTGTCCTAATTCCCATAAATAATTGGGGGGTATTAGGAGAACAAATGAACAAAACTAATGAAAAATTGAAAACCAAAATAGACGAAAATAATGAAAAACTGGAAACCAGTAATACTTTCCATGTTGGCTCGATGTCGCTTCAGATCTAATCAGTCTGTTTGTCAACCCTTGTGGGGGCTTTGGGGGGGGGGGGGTGCGGACTTGGGAGTTGGGAGAGGATGAGGGATGCAGACTTGGAATTGGGAGCAGCGCAGAAATGCGGACTTGGAGTTGGGAGGGGCGCAAGGAGGTACAATTGGAGTTCAGAGGCGGGTGGGAGGGATGCAGATTTGAAGAAGAAGAAAGGGGTTGACTACTCAAAGTCACATCTTACATTACAGTAAGTCCTCGCTTCACATCATCCTGGTTAACATTGGTTCGTTAATAAGTCACTGATATATTGGAGAACATACTCATTTAAAGTCATTCACCATTCCATTATAAAGTCGTTTTACCTATAATTTAGTACCAAACTCATGGTTTTCCTAGTTTTAATGAAACTACGGTATACATCATACCGGTGTATAGGCTGTACCGTAAATACTGGTGCATAAGCCCACCCAGAGTATGTGCAGTATAGGCCTTATATACACTGGTCTGTGCATCGATAACATTGGTGGTTGCGTCACCCTCTCCGGTCGCAGGTGTTTGACAAGTACGTTAGTGATCCACCTGACTAGCTGCCACGTGTTTATATGTTGAATTGATGGAAACATCCTCAAGTACATCAATAACATCAGAAGGTCCTGGGCTGAAGTTACTCAGGTGTGCATCAATGGGGTGTGGTAGAAGTTGTGGCCTTGATGTGTCAATGACTTGAAAGGGATTTGAAGATGTTGGCCTCGCTGTGAAGAAAGTTATCTTCGGCTTGGCCAATAAAGCCGGTTTTGATGAGGTGGAAGAAGCCGACGTTACACAACTTCTGCAATCGCACAGAGAAGAGCTAACCAATGAAGATGTGAAGCAGAGAGAGATGATGATGATTTTTATCTTGCCAAAACGAAGTTTTTGCAAGATATGTTAGTCAGCTTGTATGTTTTTTTTTTTTTGGTTTGTTTGTTTGTCTGTCATCACGTATAAAAAATTCTGCAGAGCACAGTTATCATTGGAAAATTTTGTAACTTCGCATATCAGAGGCCTATCGAGGTCCCTTTCAGCGCACAAAATTTTGAAGGTCAAAGGTCAAGGTCACTTTGTCGCAAATCAGGGGAGTCGACAAAACCCTTATTTTTTGAGTAATTTTGATCAGATCGTCTTCAAACTTCATGGAAATATAGCTCATGGTCTGGCGCTCAGCTGATTAATTTTTGGTGGCGATTGGCCTTGACCTTCATATGTTTTTTTTTTTGTTTGTTTTTTTTTTCTTTTGTCTGTCATCACGTATAAATCACTCTGCAGAGCACAGTTATCATTGGAAATTTTTGTATCTTCGCATATCAGAGGCCTATAGAGGTCCCTTTCAGCACATACAATTTTCAAGGTCAAGGTCACTTTGTCGCAAATCGGGAGTCGACGAAACCCTTATTTTTTGAGTAATTTAAATCGAATCGTCTCCAAACTTTATGGGAATGTAGTATATGGTCTGGCGCTCAGCTGATTAGTTTTTGGTGGTGATTGGCCTTGACCTTCATGGTTAGCGCCTGAGGTCAAACATATTTGACCCCAAGGTCAAATTTTCAAATTTTAGGAACCATATCGTGTCGTACCTCAAATTGAACACCTCGATGAGTGTTTTCTAGATATGTCAAGCTTGAGACATTATGACATCATTTGGTGACATTATGAGGCAAACACATATTTTTCATGGTTACTCTGAAGAACGATTCTCATCGGAATCTCTCGCAGGCAGATATTCCTCAAGGAGTCGCTCCTGATGGATAGCAGCTCTGTTCACCTCAGTGTGACCTTAAAGAAGTCACACGTGGTCACCTTTTGGTTTATTTTATTTATTTAATGCATACAATGTTGAGGCTCATAAGAGAGATAAAGTATTCAAATGATTTGTTGAAATAAAAAAAGAACTTGTACTCTATATGAAAAGTATTTTGTCTGGCGATAAATTTTTCCCTGGAACCTAACTCCCCCCCCTCCCCATATTTGCATCAATTCTTATCAGAAAATTGGAGTTGCTGAAACATGTTTCAGTTTAAGTTGCACTTTTCAAGAACGTAACCACAATGTTAAACAAGGACTGACTTACACAAAATTTCCACGGGTCCCTGCCATTATGCTGCCAAAAGACATTCCTGTGAAACTCCTTAAATTTCCACACTCCATTGAAACCAATTCCCTTACAACAGCCCAGTGGAACTGGGTTATCTGCTGGTCTAAGTATAAATGCAAGTTTCACGATTGTGTTTGAACAGAGTAAATCTCGTGACCACAGCACAAGCCTGGTGTTGGCTCAGTGGTTAGGGTGGCGGCTTGGGATCCTAGGGTCCTGAGTTCAAGCCCCGTTGGCTGCTGAATTCATACACCAAGGGGGTTGACTCAGCCTGTCATCCTTCCGAGGTTGGCGAAATGAGTTCCAGTTCCAGTGTGTGTACTGGTAGAGGGGCACTGCATCAGCGACACAGTCGCGCTTCAAGAAATGATAGCTACCCCGGCAGCTAAGCTGCCATACGACCACCACAGCACTTGTAATGCTGGGAAATACCTCATATAAGAGCTCTTTGGTCCAGACAGTGCATGCAGAGGTCTAAAAACATCGATATTCCTGCAATTTTGAGTGGTGTGCATTTTTGTTGCACACACTGGTGGCATATAGGCTCAGAGCTGTTGGTTCACACACCTACCGGAAGTAATATATATATATATATATATATATATATATATATATATATATATATATATATATATATATATATATTGTTGTGGTTACCAAATTCGCAAACCACCATTCAGGTCCCTTAGGTGAGGTATCTCGGTAAGTATATGTGTAGTTAGGCCCAAACCCGTTGTCTAGTGGGAATAAATGTTATTCATGCGTGCTGCGACTCTTCAGGATAGCCGTTTTTCTTTTACTATCTTTAATTTGGACCAACCGCCATTCTTACAACCACAACATCAACCACCCACCGCGGCGCCGCTTCACGTCACACCTCGCAACCGTCGCATCGCCACCGTTCTTGCGCCGCTTGTGGGTACCGGTGTTGGACTCGTGCAGGGCGCGCGCCGAACAGCGTGTACAAAACCACGGATTTTCCACTTCAAAAACGGATCAAAAACCACACACTCCCACTTTTGTGCCGTCCAATCGGTGAGCGAGGGGCGATTTGGCCCCGCCTCCAGGGCGTTGGAGGGCGATCGATATATGCAAATTTATGGATCAAAAAGCATTCACGCCCACTTTTTCTCGGGCCAATGGGGAGCGAGGTGAAAGGTCGAAGGGAGGGGGTCAAAGATGAGAAGGCGAAGCCACGGGGCTTATATAAGCGACCGCGTTCGTCAGTCAAGGAAACAGAGAGTTAAGACTTCGCGGGCGGTGGAGTTGGCAAGAAGGAGCTGGTCGTCGTCGTGTGCGTTGGAGTCGGAGCGGAGGGGACGGAGCTGTGGAGAGGCGGCGAGGGCAGACGAGGGGGTGCTCACGTCGTGTAGGGAGCTGCACCCCAGGGAGGCCGACAGCGCGACCTGGCCGAGGTGGAGACGCTCGTCGCGGGACTCGAGCCAGAGTAGGAATCCTCTATACCCCGAGCATCAGCAACCCCCTCCTGTTTCCCCCCGCGCTGAGATAGTGCGACCAAGGGGGCCCCTTTCCCACCCCCTACCAGACACTGCCCGCGAGGCCCGCGGAGTTGAGGCACCATCGCCGCTCCGCGTCTCATCACCAGACGGGTAGGCCCGACCCAGTCTCGGCCTCAGGCCCGCCTCATCTTTGAGGGTTCTCTATTCTTTTCCTTGGTTTTGGGTATGTGTTGTCGGCGCCGTCTGTGAAGTAAAATTGTATAAGTGTGGCCGTGTGCTCGTGTAATCGGTATTAGATCTGCATTGTCGCATTTGCTTTTTGTGTAAATTGCATTGTGTTTTCCTTTTCTATGTGCTTTTGGTGGAATTGAATATGTGTGCTTTCCGTTCATCGCGAATAAATGTGCTTTTGTGTTGAACTGTTTCCCGCTTCGCTTCGTCATTTCTTTCATTGAATCCTCATCTTGCTTCACGTAAAGGGTTGGTAGTGGGCTGAATACGCCCCGATAATTAATCGAACCGTCGAGGCCGACGATAACACCGCCGGGTTATCCCGATAGTACGGAACGGGTCGCTTGCGGGCCCGTGTCCGAAGTCGACCTGCGGCGAGGTGCGATCGCCCGGTCTACCCTCCTCGTGGGTACTTAGGTAGGTCGAATTTGGCGAGCAACCCTATCCCACGCGGGGGCTGATTGGCTCGATCGCGGTGAGACCGAAAGGTCCACCCGTGACTGGTTCCCGGCGTTAGTCCGAGAGGGTCACGACTGGATTGTCCGTCCGGTGGGCGACGTGCCGCGATTCGAGTTACGTGGCCGTCAGCACGCCGGTGGGCGCGAATCCGCAACACTGGTGTCAGGTCGTGCGATACAAATTCATCGCCCTCCTCGCGGCACTGGTATCGGAGAACAGGAAAACGGGCTCTCCTGTCTCCGGCTAAATTCACGGGAATCGGTCCAGGGGTGAGAGAAGCGACCCCGATTCCCTCCAAATTACGAGCGAGCGAAATTAACCCTTTAAGAGAAGCAAGATGGCGTCTCAAGGCGAGCGGGAGCCGGGGGTATTAGAAATGTATATGTGTAGTAGTGTAGAATCCATGGCCCAGGATGGAATGCCCGTGCAGGAACATGAACTCGTCCAACTGAACCCAGAGCCCGAAATAGGTGCGGCAGCGGCCGCGGTGTATGACACCTCCCCTCCCCCTCTCCACCAAAACCCTTCCCCAACCCCTGCCGAAACGGCTCACCCAAGCGTACCCGACATGGCCCAGCTAATCGCCATGCTGGCGGCAATGACAGCAAGGATGGATGCAAATACAAACGAAATGAAAGGCATGAACGAAAAAATGGATGCGAATACACAACAAATGAACGAAAAGATGGATGTGAATACACAAAAGATGGATGCGAATACACAACAAATGAACGAAAAGATGGATGCAAACGCAAATGAATTTATAAACGAAATGAAAAGCATGGGCAAGCAAATGAAAAAAGAAATGAAAGAACTACGGGGTGAGACGCAGAACATGGGCCGATGCCTGCAGGCGGGCATGAAGGCCGTGACCAGGGAGCTGGGAATGGCGACTCCACGTGTGGAAGCAAACGAGCTGGAAGGGGGTGCAACGGCTGACAGGCCCGCGGTGGAGGCGGGTAAAAAAATAATTCGGGGGGCGTGTTGGGCGAGGGTCGTGACAGAGGAATCGACGGTGACCAAAAGGGAAAAATTAAATGGGGAGACCAAAACATGTGAGACGAGACACGAGGTGACGATGACAGAAACTTATAAATGTATGGAGACATGGGAGATAGAGGGTGAATTGGACGGGGTAAGTGACGCACACACACACACGGAGGTAGTGGAGGACAATGGGGGTGAGCTGGCGGACTGGGTGGAGACCCAGTGCGAGCACCTGGATGGCCTCCTCCAGGAACAAGGGGAGGGAGTATACCCCCTTGAGGCGAGTCACGACCAGGTGAGTTCGGTCGTGCTTTGCGAGGTTGAGGGGACGGGTGCTGTGGACAGGTGCACGGAGAGCTTGGGGGGTATAGAGGCCCCGGAGACCCTTGTGGGGACACGAATCCCCAGTGTGGTTGTCCCTGTGTGTGTGGTGCAAGGCGTGAGTGCGTCCCCGTGTGTGGAAGCGACCCCGTGTGTGAGTGGTGTGGTGGCGATGGTGCCGGAGTGTGTGCTTCCCAGCAAGCCGTGTGTAAAAGGGGCACCGCGGGTGAGTGAGGAACGGAGTGTGGATGAGGCACCGCGGGTGAGTGAGGGGCCGTGTGTGGATGAGGCACCGCGGGTGAGTGCCCCCGCGTGTGTGGGTGAGGCACCGTGTGTGAGTGAGGCCGTGTGTGTGGATGAAACGGCCAGTATGAGTGAGGCACCGCGGGTGAGTTCCCCCGCGTGTGTGAGTGAAGCACGGAGTGTGGATGAGGCACCGCGGGTGAGTGCCCCCGCGTGTGTGAGTGAGGCACGGAGTGTGGATGAGGAACCGCGGGTGTGAGTAGTATGGTTTGTGTGAGTAGTGAGGCATGCGTGAGTGAACGGCCGAGTGCAAGGGAAACCGTGTGTGTGTGAGAGAGCGGTATGTGAGGGAGATGTCGGTTGGCATGCGGGAGCACGCAGCCGCGTCTCCCGGTGTGAATGTGATGGAGTGGACTGTGTGCGTCGTAACACGCAGGTGTGCGTGGGTCGAATGGAGACGACGACATGTAAGGAAAGAAAGCCGAGTAGCGGCTGTAGCTATTTCGGGGACCGTGCCGGGTTCACCCAGCAGTGAGCACGAGGTCCGTGCTGTGCAACGCACGAGACCACCACGTGCTCGCTTGCGAGAGTGAAGTCCCGGTCCGGAAACGCACGCGGTGGATTTGCCGATCCCGCGGACGGACAAAGTTTAGGCAGGTAAACGGATTTGGACCGGACGGGTTCTCCACGCGATCGTGTGTGTTAAGCTCCAACGGGCAAAGCACATGTGTTCGCGTGGGGAACCCCTCGAGACGTGGGGCTTGTGTTTTTTTTTTATGCGCACGGTGACGTCATGGCTGCACGTGTGGTTGGAATCCGGCAGGAGGGGTATCTCTGCCGGATGGTACCGTCCAAGGAGGGACGAGGAACACGTGCAGCTGCATGACGTCACGGGCAGGTGCAAAGTGCGCGCGTTGCCGCGCTGGTGATGCGCATGGAAAAAAAAAAAAAGCAAGCCTCACTTTCGGGTGCAAAGGATTCCTGGGCAAGGGGTGGAAGACCCCCTTACGGGGCACAGGATGAAAACTAGTTAGGGGGAAGGGTTTGCTTAGTTAGACCGACTTCATGGGGCAGGGGTAAGTCCTCATGGAGTCCGTGGAATGGATTAGGTAGAGGGATTTAGTGAGCTTTAGGTTGGGAAATTGATTTTTGGGACATTCGAGGACAGTGACAGACTGTGAATGTGTAGTGGGGACGTAGTTTAGCTACGTAGGTTAAATGGAACGTGCTATAGTTTAAGGGACGACGTGGGAGCACGAGTTAGTTAGGGGATGTAGTTAGAAGGATGGCAGAGTTCAGCGGTGAGTGTGTTGAAGAGTTGATGGGTGAAGTGGAAGCAGGTGCTTGTTGAGTGAGTGAGGCCAGCGGGTCTGTGTGAGTGGAGCGAATGGGGAATGCATGGTGCGATGAGTGATTGGGGGGAGGAGTGACTCCCGCCCAAGGGACCCCGGGGTAAGAGTAAAAAGAGTAGGGGGTTAGTCAAATTGAAAAATGGAGGTCGTTTTGTTGTTGGTGGGTGTGTAGGCTCGAAACCCATTTGGAGGGGTGCAGGAGCCCTGTTGACGGGCTTGGGAGCGTGGCTGCGAAAGGTGAGTATCGCTGAGTGGGTACCCCGGGCACCAGGCTAGTCGGCCGCGGTAGGCCAAGGGCCCATGGGGGGCCGGGATAGCGTAGTGGGCACGGGTGCGCCCGCTTGGTGCGGGGGCCCGGGGCGCCATTAGCTGCGTGGGCAGTGTTGTGGGCACGGGTGACCCTCGGAAAGGGGCCCGGGAAGCCAGCCTGCCACGTGTGCGTTTCAGGGGAGGTGCCATGGGGGGCACTCCCCGGTGTTAGGGAGCTGGTAGGCTCGGAGGCAGTGTAGTGCCCGGGGGCGCCATCGTCAGAGAATCGGCAGAGGGGCGTGCCTGCCAAAGGGAGCCACGTGTCCCAGCCATGAGACCGTGTGAGGGCACGGAGAGAAAATTGGGGGGCGAGGCCCGAAATTGTGAGGACACCAACACAGGCGACGGGTATCTGGGTTGTTAGAGCCAATAGTTTAAGCGAGAGGCGCTTGTTGAAAGCCCCGGGGTAGTTTAACAGTTAAATGGATAGGGTAGATTAGGAAGTGTACCCCTCCGCACCATCCATCCCCTCGCTGTCGTTGTGGGCCGCTGGACCCACTTGGTGTTAAGATCGCCGAACTCTGGGGAGGCCATTCTGAGGCTTGAGTTGGGCCTCGACACAGGACGTTAGCTCTCCCTTATTCCCCTCTGGGAAGGGAACGTAGGGGTTGGGAGTAGGCTAGGTGACAGGATAGGTTAGCCGAACAAGGACAGTAAAGGGGGTTAGGGGACGATTTATAGTGGGGAAGTAAAAATAAAAACAACAAAAAAATAAGTTGGGGCTAAATTGGGGTTTGACAAATTAAGGGAGTGGGTATGTACAGTGACAGGCAAAGGCGATAGGTTGGGAGGGAGACCGTAGGGTAGGTCCGAGCCCGCCTTCCAAGTGGCCAGCACCACCGCACTCCCTCCACCAACCTCCACTGAACGGCAAAGGCTGGCCAACTTCATCGGCTGGCCGTGTTTTGCTGCAAGGCAGAGGCCGGCTAACTTCATCGGCAGCTGTTGTTGTGCTGCAAGGCCTGTACCGGCCAGTTCATCTGCTGGCTGTTTTCTTCAAGGCCTGCAGCGGCCTTCATCTGCGGGCTGTGTTTGCCTGCAGCGGCCTTCTTCTGCGGGCTGTGTTTGCCTGCAGCAGCCTTCTTCTGCGGGCTGTGTTTGCCTGCTGCCTTTGCCATGCCATGCCCACTGCCCATGTTCACCAGCCCCGTTCAATTTTTGCTTTGCCCCCCCCCTGTTCATTTCCATGTGCGCCAGGATCCGCAAGGCAACAGTTTGCAAGCTGCAAGAACTGCCCTGTTGGCAGCTACAACACGGGCCTGCAGTGGCGGCCCGTGCACCGTGTTTGTGTTCATCCATCCATTCGTTGTGCTCATTGCGTGTGCCACTTGAGCTGGCACGGAGACTGCGTTGTGCAGCCCATGCACCGTTGTGGTTCACTGCGTTCAGTTCAAAAGGGAAGGCCTTGGACTGCGTGTGAGCAGCCAGCCACGTTCCCTGTCACCTGCATTGTTTGAGCCAGAGACTGCATGTGGGCAGCCTGGCTCCCTGCTAACTGCTTTTCTTTTGCAGAGTTCAGTGATCCTGGGCCATGGTTTAGTGCAAAATTTGTAAGTTAAGGTTAAGATGTACTGTAAATATGAGTGCGCCCCCGGCATGTCTGTCTAGCGCCGGCAATTTTATTTAAGTCGTCCGTGTGAGTGAGTTTGTTTAGGTAGTTACGCAGCCCTCAGGTTATTTATTTTGGGGACACGAATACCATGAATGTCGCACTCAGGGATCCGTAGGTAAAATGTACTAGGGGAAAACTACACATGATGGCATACGAAAATTTGACGACTCGGTACGAGTCTGTAAAAAGGGGAGGGGGTAGTGTTGTGGTTACCAAATTCGCAAACCACCATTCAGGTCCCTGAGGTGAGGTATCTCGGTAAGTATATGTGTAGTTAGGCCCAAACCCGTTGTCTAGTGGGAATAAATGTTATTCATGCGTGCTGCGACTCTTCAGGATAGCCGTTTTTCTTTTACTATCTTTAATTTGGACCAACCGCCATTGTTACAACCACAACATCAACCACCCACCGCGGCCCCGCTTCACGTCACACCTCGCAACCGTCGCATCGCCACCGTTCTTGCGCCGCTTGTGGGTACCGGTGTTGGACTCGTGCAGGGCGCGCGCCGAACAGCGTGTACAAAACCACGGATTTTCCACTTCAAAAACGGATCAAAAACGACACACGCCCACTTTTGTGCCGTCCAATCGGTGAGCGAGGGGCGATTTGGCCCCGCCTCCAGGGCGTTGGAGGGCGATCGATATATGCAAATTTATGGATCAAAAAGCATTCACGCCCACTTTTTCTCGGGCCAATGGGGAGCGAGGTGAAAGGTCGAAGGGAGGGGGTCAAAGATGAGAAGGCGAAGCCACGGGGCTTATATAAGCGACCGCGTTCGTCAGTCAAGGAAACAGAGAGTTAAGACTTCGCGGGCGGTGGAGTTGGCAAGAAGGAGCTGGTCGTCGTCGTGTGCGTTGGAGTCGGAGCGGAGGGGACGGAGCTGTGGAGAGGCGGCGAGGGGGTGCTCGTGTCGTGCAGGGAGCTGCACCCCAGGGAGGCCGACAGCGCGACCTGGCCGAGGTGGAGACGCTCGTCGCGGGACTCGAGCCAGAGTAGGAATCCTCTATACCCCGAGCATCAGCAACCCCCTCCTGTTTCCCCCCGCGCTGAGATAGTGCGACCAAGGGGGCCCCTTTCCCACCCCCTACCAGACACTGCCCGCGAGGCCCGCGGAGTTGAGGCACCATCGCCGCTCCGCGTCTCATCACCAGACGGGTAGGCCCGACCCGGTCTCGGCCTCAGGCCCGCCTCATCTTTGAGGGTTCTCTATTCTTTTCCTTGGTTTTGGGTATGTGTTGTCGGCGCCGTCTGTGAAGTAAAATTGTATAAGTGTGGCCGTGTGCTCGTGTAATCGGTATTAGATCTGCATTGTCGCATTTGCTTTTTGTGTAAATTGCATTGTGTTTTCCTTTTCTATGTGCTTTTGGTGGAATTGAATATGTGTGCTTTCCGTTCATCGCGAATAAATGTGCTTTTGTGTTGAACTGTTTCCCGCTTCGCTTCGTCATTTCTTTCATTGAATCCTCATCTTGCTTCACGTAAAGGGTTGGTAGTGGGCTGAATACGCCCGATAATTAATCGAACCGTCGAGGCCGACGATAACACCGCTCGGTTATCCCGATAGTACGGAACGGGTCGCTTAAGTGGCCCGTGTCCGAAGTCGACCTGCGGCGAGGTGCGATCGCCCGGTCTACCCTCCGCGTGGGTACTTAGGTAGGTCGAATTTGGCGAGCAACCCTATCCCACGCGGGGGCTGATTGGCTCGATCGCGGTGAGACCGAAAGGTCCACCCGTGACTGGTTCCCGGCGTTAGTCCGAGAGGGTCACGACTGGATTGTCCGTCCGGTGGGCGACGTGCCGCGATTCGAGTTACGTGGCCGTCAGCACGCCGGTGGGCGCGAATCCGCAACAATATATATATGCTGTATGCAACTACAAACTCTTCAGTCGATTCTGTCAACGAATAATGACCTTTCCGTCTATTTAATTCAACGAGAAACCTTAGCAGTCTTAACAGTTAGTGACTCTTGTGCTGTTAAAATAAAATCATAGCAAACTCCATTGGGAACAAATTCTTTACAAACGGAACCCTGGGACTCCTTATGAATGCTTCCACGATCTTTTCATGCACATGTACAGAAGGACGCTCTGATATTGCCTTGTGTGAGCGGAAGCACGAAATTTCACGGACAGTGTATAATCTCAGCCGCTGGTTCGCACACCAACTAGAATTATATTTGTGTGTATGTATATATGTATATATGTATATATATATATATATATATATATATATATATATATATATATATATATATATATATATATATGTATACATATATATATATATATATATATATATATATATATATATATATATATATATATATATATATATATATATATACACATACAAAAACACATTATTCAGTCATTTCTGTCTAACAAATTATTTCCTTTGCGATGATTTACTTCACTGATAAACCTTAGCAGTCCGAACAGTTAGTGAGTGGACTTTGAGTTGGGAAGTGTGTTGGTTGGAGGTGGGGGGAGGAAGGGATTGAGTATTTAAAGAAGAAAGGGGAGTTGCAGACCTGGGGTGGGGGAGAGGGTATGTTGAGGAATTGAACAAGAAGGAGGGAGTAGAGGACAGACAGTTGGAGTAGGGAGTGTGGGGTGTGGGGGGGGGGGGGCAGGGAAGGGACAGAGTTTGGAGAAAGGGATTGAGGCTTTTGGGGGTGGGGGGTAGTTGAGGACTTGGGATTGAGAGGGGGAGAGACGACTTGAAGATTAAAGGTAGAGTGCTGGAGGGTTTATGTGTGGGGGGGTGGTAGAGACAGGGCAGGGTTTGGGAAGGGGAATTGAGGCTTGGGGGGGGTAGCAGAGAAGGGAAAGGGGGATTGAGGCTTGGGGTGGGAGGTTGAGGACATAGGGATGGGAGGGGTGTTGAGGACTTGAAGAATAAAGGAGGAGCCAAGGGGTTGGGGGACTTGATGAAATGGGGAGTGCAGGACTTAGAGTTGGGGTGGAGAAGGGGAGGGCAAAGAAGGGACAGAGTTGGGAAAGAGGGTTCAGGCTTTGGGGGGGGTTAAGGACGAGGCCTGTGGACTTTAAGTTGTGTGGAGGGTTGAGGAATTTAAGAAAGGGGAAAGAGAGGACACAGGGTTGAGGTGGGGAGCAGAGAGGTGACAGAGAGCTGGGAGAGGGGGTTTGGGGACTTTGGTTGGGGAGGGGGCTTGAAGACCTGGGGTTGATGACTTGGGGCTGGGATAGTTTGTCATGAGGAAGAAGCCTATTGTTTTTGAGGTCAAAAGGTCAACATTTGCCAAAGGTCAAAAACTTAGGTAAGATTTCTAAAATCCTCAATTTTCTTCCGATTGACTTGAGATTTGAAGAGGATTTATTTTTCAGGTCACTGAATTCAAACAGCCAATTATTTTTGAGGTCAACATGGACCAAAAGGTCAACACAGGCCAAAGGTAAACAACCAAGGTGGTCTTTCTAAAATCCTCAATTTTTATCCGACTCACTTGAAATTTGAAGAGGAGTTACATATTTGGTCATTGAATTCAACCATCAATTTATTTGAGGTCAAATTTGTTTTATGGATTTTGCAAGTGTCGTGCTCTGCACGATGTTGTCTTCTTTTTTATATTTCTTCCACTGGCAATTTGCGGGGTTTTTCGCTTGAAAATTAATTTTCTCAGCAACCGTAAGTCTGATCGACACAATTTTCACCGTAATATGTATCTTTTTTTGATAGCATACTTGATTGATAATTATGACGTCATAGGTCACGTGTTGTGGGTGCCATCTTTGAAAAACCAAAAAACTTTGGACCTCTGTAACACTAAAACTGTGCAATAGAAAAAAAATTTGAAACTTTGCACATGGCAAGAGCTCCCCATGGGGAACATGTGTGATTTTTCGTGATGTCATCGGTGAAGTAGTATTCCTGTAAAAATTAGACAAGGAGAGCGCTGTATCGGAAAAATTAAATTTCTTGAGAGTCATCTATGCAACAATTCACCATGGGAAAAAAAATATTATGACATCATCGGCCACGTGGTTCGGCAGCCATATTGTTTTTAAAAATAAAAAAAAATAAAAAATCTTCTCCAGAACAGCTGGACAGAATGAGTCGATGGTTTGTTGGCCATATTGGATTTACCCTAAAACCTTTAAACATCTTCTCCAGAATGGTTGGTCAGATCAAGGGGAAACTTCACAAATGTATTCTTTTGGGATACAAGTTTGTTAATGAATAATTGATAGGTCACATAGTTTGGTGGCCATATTGGATTGAAGAATAATATTATATAATGTTTTCTCTGGAACCATTTATCTTTTTGAAGTGAAACTTGGCAACTATCATCGACCGCCATGGCTGCATATATGGTAAAAAAAAAAAAAAATTGACATCAGAAGTCACATGGTTTGGTGGCCATCTTGGATAGAAAAACGTACCTTACCCGATGAACGCAAAACTTCATAGACCTGATCGCCTCCCACATAAGTGGCAGAATGTAAATTTATGATGTCATACGTCACGTATGCCTGGTGTTTGCTTAATGGTTCGGGTGGTGGGCTTGGGATCCTAGGATCCTGAGGTAAAATCCCACTCGGCTCTTGAGTTAATACCAGGTAGGGTTGACTCTGCAAGTCATCCTTCCGAGGTTGACAAAATGAGTACCAGCTTCCTGGTATCCTGTGTTGGAGTGGTGACCTGTCCAGGATTGTGCTCAATAGCCAAGGAGATTGCTTAGGCAACACCAATGCTCTGCACAGAGTATGGTCCCAATGGATGGATGGATAGGTGATGTAGTTCGTCAGCCATATTGGATTGAAAATTATAAAAATTTAGAAATCATCTCCGAAACGGCTGAACAGATTGAGGTGAAACTTTACACACGTCTTCCTCCTGACATGCTTGAACAAGTTTGTTAATATCTAATTGAGGTCACATGGTTTGGTGGCCATATTGAATTTACCCTAAAACCTTCAAACATCTTCTCTAGAATGGCTGGTCAGCTCAAGGGGAAACTTCACACACGTATTCTCCAAGGCAAGTGGATATAATTTTGTAAATGAATAATTGATAGGTCACGTGGTTTGGCAGCCATATTGGATTTTAAAAATATATTAATTAATCTTTTCTCTGGAACCACTTATCCTATCGAAGCGAAACTTTGCAACGATCATCTAATGCCATGGCTGCATATACGATAAAAATTATGTTGTCACAAGTCACATGGTTTGGCAGCCATCTTGGATTGAAAAACGCACTTTATCCGATTAACACGAAACTCAATATGCATTATCCACTACGCCATTAGAGGCAGAATCTAAGTTTATGATGTCATAGGTCATGTGGTTCGTCAGTCATATTGGATTGAAAATTTAAAAAAATTAAAAAGTCTTCTACTCTGCAATGGTTGAGCAGATTGAAGCGAAACTTTACAGGTATGACCGCCTGTCCATGACGAGCAAAAAGTTCCCACCTGCTTTTGATGTAGGTGATCCATGGTTTGGCAGCCATATTGTATTGAAGGAAAAATATAAAATAATGTTTACTCTGGAACCGCTGCATCATTCAATGTGAAACTTCACAATTACGATCGATCGAAGATGTGGAATGGACGTTTTGAATATCAACCCGATCAGCCACATGGTTTGGCAGGCATATTGGATTGGAGTGAAATATTAAATAATGTTTTCTCTGGAACCACTGCACCAATCGACGTGAAATTTCACAATTATGATCTTGTGGAGATACCGAATGTCCGTTTTAAATTTCAACCCGATTGACCACAATGTCTGGCAGCCAGAATTATTTAATTATTTGAATCTGAGAACTTTTAGAATTTTTTTTTTCATTTTAGCATAAGGCTCACTTGGCAGCACCTGCATGCATTTGAGGTACAGCAGTAGCAATTCAATTGATACCGATGATGGCCCCAGAAAAAAATGGTCAACTGTATCTTCTATATATTACTAAAACTCTCATCTTGTATATATGTATGAATGTATGTTCCCGAAATACAGCCAAAACAGTACACGATAGCGCAAAAATTTTAGGGCCACCTTACTCACCATTCTCCGGTGTGCAGTATCAAGTTTCGTTCAAATCTGGCAACGAAAAAATTATTAAATAATCAATTCCCGATTCAGTCAAGTACTCCTTGGGAGAATTTGATCAATGCAAACAACCTCAGTGGTATAGCTCACTGGAGCTATCTTTTTTTTTTATTTTATTTTTTTGAAATGATTTATTTAAAAATCTCAAACATTTAGTACAGACAAAGAACGATTTATTTTTAAGCATAAAATAAACCGCCATTTTGATATAATACTTCCATGTTCATGAATAAATAAAATTGTGTTTGAAGATTACGCACAATAATTTCTTCGGCTTTCTTTTCTCCGTTTTTTTTCTTCACATTGACACGCAGTATCAAGTTTCATTCAAATCGGGCAACGAAAAATATTATTAAAAAATCAATTCCCGATTCAGTTAAGTGCTCTTCAGGAGTATTTGATCATGCAAACAACATCAGTGGTATAGTTCGCTGGAGCTATCTTTTTCTAATTAATTTATTTATTAAAATGATTTTTTTTTATCAACCGCTGTCACAATGGGAACCCAACGGGTTCACGGGTCATCTAGTACATAATAAATGGATGGAACATGGCCTGTTCCTCAGTCTATAACTTGTTAATACCGTGTCATAGAGAAATGTGTGGGCCCACATTCGACTAAGGGGAATCACGCTTTACCTTCCGCACCCGTGGTGTCCACATTTATTACTGTGTTCAGGTTATTTGAACAAAAATTCAATTTATACCAACTATGTATTCAGGATAAAGGGATAATTGCTTACGTAACAAATTGATTTAATGCGCCGTGTTACTTGGTCCATAACTCATCAATCTTTTTTAACATTAGTAGACATTAGAGTTTACTTTTATTATGTGAACATGAGTAGACAATGGACAAACATGCATGGTATGTGAGATTTGAACCTGTGGTTTTGAGCAGCATGAGCCAGGGGTTTAAATGGTAATGCGAACAGACGAATCGACATTTTGCCAAATGTTTTAGCTGTTTGTTCATTTATTCTTTGTATACCTGCATTTGCGCATTTCTTTTTTTCTTATTTGCTCTCTCATGAGCCTCGGGCCAATAATAAAATTACTTTTCATGGAAATGTAACTTGTACATATTAAAATGATTGAGGAGAACATATACATACGTGTATTAAAGTACTCTTATGCAAAATGCAATGGCATCGGAATACAATTGATAGGATTACCGTCTGTTGTACGCAAGTGTTGCAGAATCATGAAATAAAGGCTGATGCCCTTATCATGAAGCAAAGGCTCAAAAGCTCAGCCAGTGGCTGTTTAAGGCTGACGTTGGCTTAATGGTTAAAGTGGCTGGCTTAAGATCTTAGGGTCTTGAGTTTGAGCCCTTCTTTTGTCATTGAAATGCCATTAAATGGGTTGACTGAGCCTGTCATCCTTCCGAGGTCGGCAAAATGAGTACTAGCTTACTGGTAACGTGCACAGCATCAGCGGTTCAGCCCTACTTCCAAAAAAATGATGCAATCAGCAGCTACAGACTACAAATGAAACAACAACAGTGGCCGTTTGAATTTACTCTATTTTTCACCTTTGAATCAAATGCATAAACTGTCATGAGTGTGTTGTCCAACATAATGCCACATCGATTTACACAATATTGCACATGTTCATTGTTACCTTGCAGGAGCGTTCTTTTTGGGGTTGATGGCGGTTGCCTGTACAGTGGCTCGCAAGACTTGCTTTGTGTGTTGGGATGGGAGCCGGCACGGCAGCTTGATTTGCAGCCCGTGGAATGGGGAAGACCCGCAGACCTTGCTACTCTAACAAACCAGCTGGTCAGTCCCAGAAAGCATGTTTTAATGCCTTTCCTTATTGACAAGCTTGTGGTAGATTCAACAGTACTGGCATCAGATTTCAAAAGTGGTGCCCTGAAAAGTGTAATCCATCTCGTGATAGTGATTGTGATAATTTATTGTGGAATTGATGGTGTTGCTCTTGCAGATTGGAGCTTCCTTTTCAAAGAATGTGGTTAGTGTTTATGTCGTGGATTTATTACGGTTGAACTCCAGAGGACTGGGCAAGCCTTATGAATCGCCCTCTCCTGCCCCAACACAAAGTCGTGGCAACTACTCTCGGCCTTCACCTCACTGTGCAGACCAACAAGTCAGGTACTTTTTTATTTTATTTTAATATAAACAGTTCTCTCAGGCTAATGGAGGAACTTAAGAACTTGTATGTGTATGTAATCATACATAGAAAAAGGAAATTAAAAGATATGTATATATGTATATATGTGTATGTATATATATATATATATATATATATATATATATATATATATATATATATATATATATATATATATATATATATATATATATATATATGTGTGTTGTTGTGGGCCGGGGGTCCAGTCAGAAGACCACCAGAAAGGGGGGGGGGAGCTATCTCGGGTTCCCACCAGACTCCCTGGAATTGTAGACTGTCGCACACGGATAATTCTGTGACGCGGCGGGTCGCTTAACCGACCGTGGACACCAATAACTCAACTGCGTGACCTCGGGTACTCCCGTCTATGGGTTAACTGGGTTACCTAATTAATCACGTGATTTAATTACCAGGGAACACGCCCTCGGTACGCCTTGTCCGAACCGGATCACTTTACCGGATCAAATGCAGCCGAGCGACACTGCCAAGAACGTACCGGCGAAAAGGAACAGATCATTGGGAATAAAGTCCCGGCTAAGCTCGGATTCGGACCATGCTAGATCAATGCAGGAAAAGACAAAAACGAGCTGGGAACATTTCTAATAATAATTTATTTACAAGCAAGCGAGGAAAGGTATGTGGCACAGGGAATAGTTTCTTCGGGTGTGTTGTGCAGGGATAGAAAGAAGCGTGAGGTGCAGCAATGTACAAGCAAGTTACAAAAGCAGACACAGAGCAAACTTAACCCGAAATAATACTAATAATAATCTTCTGCAATCTTACTGATGTGGACAGGCGACAGGACAACATGCACACGCACATGCACATGCACAACCCGATGAAGAGGAGTTATTGAAGCAAGAAGGGAGAGGGGTTGAGGCTACGGTCTCTCGGTACCTTGTACAATGAATTGCCCGAACACGTTACCAATACGTTTGGGGGGAATGCTCTGTGGTGCGATGCCTCTCCGACAGCTGGCGTGTCGTGGGTTTTCGTGCAACTAGCATCGAGACGCGATCGTCGGCATGAAGGAGGGACTTGAGTTGGGAGGGTGTAGTCCAGGCGATGACGAGAGGAGGGCGGAGTCCAGGCGATGACTAAGTACAACTTGTGCGGAGGCAGCAGAACAGAGAGAGAGAATGAACGGCTCCGCTCCGACCTTTAAAGACCCCGTGGGGTGGGGAGGCACCCCGAAGTGACGTGTCGTCACCCGTACCGGGCGCTCTGATTGGCCCCGGCACCCCGCCTGGCCTCTATGGCTGGAAGCGGAAACATTCCCCTTCCGACGAGATTGTACCTCAACGGGATCGCTTGGAAACGAGCCCCTTAAGCAGCTCGCTTCCTTTTGGGATACCTGAGCGGGGTATTATCGCACAGTCCCGTTAGACCCGATCACTTTACCGGCTATGAGAAAACCAACTATATTCCTAGTGCAAGATGGCAGCTCAATTAAGGGAATGGACGCAATGAACAGGTTTATATTTATTATAATAAAGCACGTATGCAATTAGACAAGGCAAAACACGTATGCAATTATACAAGCAACAAAAGCACGACAAAAGAACTACGAACGTCTATACGAAATGCAATGCAAACATTTACAGCACACAAAGCACTTAACAATTTCCGACTTATTAGACGGGCCCACGGACACACGTACGCACACACACACCCAAGAAATGGTGGCAGAGGCCTTTAATAACGAGCTCCAGCTCGGAGGACAGGTGAGCTGAAACCCTGAGCCTATCTCGAACCTCTCCACCTCTTGTGTCTTCAAGTTGTTCGGACCCGGGCTCCAGCGATAGCGAGCTGGATCCAATCGCCGTGATCCCACCCGAGCTCCCACGAATCATCCCGCGCTTCTCAACATGTGCTGGTGAGACGAGGTGCCGATCCTTCCCGTCAATGCGTCGCTTCCCCGAGGAACATCCTCCAAAAAGAGGTTGATGAGTCACACCAAGCCGGGAACCAAAATGGAGAACAAAGAGCTCCACGAACCAAGAAGAAGAAGCCACCATTCGCAGCTCGAGCCGAGCAACTGGCTCAACTTCCTTCCAAACAGGGCAGCTTGAAG
>NC_140969.1:65163363-65195863 GCF_056783735.1 Eptatretus burgeri
ATTGGTTACAGCTCCTGACCGTTGGTTATAGCTCCTAATGATTGGTGACGGTTGGACCATTCCTGCTTGTTCTGCTCGGTACCTGACTCTTGGCGTAGCTGATTCCTGGCGTTCCTGGTTCCTGGGAGTGATGACGTGACGTCAATTGGTGTTCGAGCCCGTTTGTGTGTGGCTGCATGGCGAGGTAGGGCATTGGCAGCGGACCAAGGCACACTCACACATTTTGGGATATTTTATTGGACGCACGACGACTTCTGCCTTGGTAAGCCGAGATCGGATTTCTTCTCCCCCTCAATATTCTGCTGGGTACCCATGTCTAGTGATTAATTGTCAAGTAAGGCATAGTGATAAGCATCTGCTCTTTGTCTATTTTTCTGTCAATGCTTGTTGAATTCTTTATTTGTTTGAGATCATTTTGATTGAATTGAATTCATCCATTTATATCACAAAAAATATAAAGCTATTCAATTTATTTGTCTTATTCATAAATTCCTTGTTGATGCTTCAACCTGTCTGTGCTTGTCCTTTCCTTCCATTGATCCAGCATTGTCTGAACTTAGATATACTGGGAGGTAATTCCCAAACTAATTAACCTGTCAGTCGGCATGCACCAGCAGTAAACGCTCAGCCACCTTACTTAAGATCTCATCAGGATAAGATTGGTGCATTGCTGAGGGCGTGTTCCCTGGTCAGGAGGCCATGTGACCTCGAGTGAAATAGAAAATTAGATGGTGGACATTGGAACTCGTGGTTAACTCGTGGAACTGGCATTCCTGGTTGTTAAGAAACCCACCATACCACAAAGTTGATTGTGAGCGGTGGCCCCAGGTCGGGTTCTTCCGAGGAGAAACGAAGATTAACCCCCTCATAATACACTCGGTACCCGTAGCCGTAACTGTGCGCGCACGCGCACACACACACACGAGACGGAGCAGAGTACGTGTTAGACGGATTCATGGATCTCTCACCTCAAATGAGCAATATTTTTGGAGTGTGTATTCGTGGAAACAGGAATTCAGTGTAAATATTCAGTGAGCAGATATCGTAGTAGGTGGAGCTGGTAACTTCACAAACTTTGTTCACTTCCACTGGAGAAGATTTCCAATCCATGCTTGTTGTACTTCCGAAGTACTGCTTGGGAGTTATGGTGATGTTATGGAAGCTCAGCTGGGAAACAGATTTAGGCATGTTTTGGGACTACCACCTGACGGAAGATCATTGAATTTCCATGCCAACTGACCACCTCCAGACACCCATCACTATACATTGCTTCTTCAGCCCCCAACCTGTCCCTTGTCTGTATTCTCCCCATAGCTTTGCTTTCGGAAATTTCCATTTGGTATTTCTCAGCATTTCATTCTGGTTTCCCATTCGATGATCCATAGATAACAATAGTGCACGAAAAGGATCGTCAAAAACTATTTTTGGAGTAAATTATTTTTCATTTTCTAAGGGGTCTAAAGAGGTCAAAAAGTGGCTCAAGGGTCTTAAAAGGTTCTAAAGATCTAATGGCTCGGAGGGATCTAAGGGGTATAAAATGTCTCAAGGGTCATAAATGGGTCTAAAGTACTTATCAGGTCTTAAATGGGTTGAAAGATCTAAAGGAGTCCAAGGGTGAAAGAGCAAAAGGGTCTTAAAGTGTCCAAAGGTTTTTAAAAGTCTAAAGATCTGGAAAGGGTTGAAGAAGGTGTATTCTGTAGGTCTCAAAAGTGTCTAAATGTGTGAAGGGGTCTAAAGGGTCTTTATGGAGAATTGGGGGGGGGGGGTTTAAGGGGTTAATGGTCGAATTGGGGCTAGAGCGTGTAAAGAAGTGACTGAAGTAAAGAAATTATCTCGGGAGTGCAACACAGCAATAATGGGCCAAATGACTTCCTTATGACTTTAAAACTCCGATGTCGGTGCATCGTGGTTAAAAATCCGATCATAGTAAGGTTCGTCACGATTAACCTTGGGAGCTCAAAGCAGTAAGGTCACAAACAAACAAACGTTTCACTTTTATATATGTATGGATATGGAGAGGTCTAAAGGATCGAAAGGTTTAGAATTCTAAATGCTATTTTAAGGAGTCGAAAGGGTGTAAATGTGTATGAAGGGGTCTTTGGGGGGTGGGGGTCTAAAAAGTGTAAATGTCTAAGGGGATCCTTTAGGCTTTAGTAAAACAGCAAGATCATCATTTTAAGCTGTAGTAAAGAAACACGTGTGTGTGTGTGTGTGTGTGTGTGTGTGTGTGTGTGTGTGTGTGTGTGTCAGTCACCATTTTTCTCAGAGATGGCCAAATCGATCTTTGTCAAACTTTCAGAGGTTCATCAGGGAGTGCTGGGGGGAGTGTTTTAGGCCAAATTTTTTTTGAAAAAAAAGAAAAAAAGTTGGATTGTTTTGGATTAAAAAAAAAAATCGCTCTCTGGTGCCCAAACCTTTGTAGCCATGTAAAAGGTAATTTTAAATGATTTCTTTAAAGTGCCAACAGGATTAGAATTCAGCATTTATATGACTTTTGCAATCTTTATTTTATTTAAATTGAATTATGTGTTTGAACACTGTAGAGTGTAGAACACAAATTGCCTTATTAATTCTTCCAAGAAGCTCCAGTTTTGCAGTACTTGGACATGTTTTACATTGTGGTGTATAAGACTGCTTCAATAGTGCTAACCTTCCAGATTTAAAAAAAAAATCTTTAAAATTGAAGTATATACTTAAACACTGCACGTGGTATCGGGTTTTATGAACGCTCTAGTTGTTGTTGATGCTGTTGCTTAACTCCGTTTAGGTCTGCTCAAACAGGCCTGCGGCATGGATATAGTTGATTTATCTCCTGAGAGCAACCCAAAAATCCTTCACATCCAAGATGTTGACACGTCATCGTGGCTGTGGCTGTGGTTGTTGTTTGTGTGCTCCTTCCGTGTACTACTACTTTTTTTTTCTTGCTTCGAGAAGTATTACTATATATTATAATTATGTGTTCACCTTCTGTGTCTGTCACACTTCATTCTAAAGGGTTCAGGCTGTCATACTTTTAGAACCACGACATGAAAACTCAAGGTCCCGCTTCTTCTTCGTCATCCTGGAAAGATGGGCTTTGAAAACGGGCATCTTTACGATTAAACACACAAATTTTTCGTCTAAGTGAATTTATTACTATTTTTCCAATGGTCCCATTTTTATTATTCCACAACAGCAGGGACACTTTAATATCAAGCGTGATGGACACACGTATGGACCCTTCATACCATGACCTATACAACATACAATAAGAACCGTTGCTATGGACGCTTTTGTTGGCTCGTAACGGCTGAAAAACGACTAAATTCGACTTAATCGACGACCCATGTCCGCCTACAGGCTTGTTAGAAATACTTGTGTGGCTACCTTTCTGACTCATTCTCAAAATGCTATGTTATGTTTCATGCAATGAACATATTAATATATTATCCCACAGTTTAGAAGCCTTCTACTTATAATGATTATTATTTAACTTTGCCATAATCGTGTGTGTGTGTGTGTGTGTGTGTGTGTGTGTGTGTGTGTGTGTGTGTGTGTGTGTGTGTGTGTGTGTGTGTGTGTGTGTGTGTGTGTGTGTGTGTGTGTGTCAGTGAAGTAATACGAGACAAGGAGGAATGTCGAACATCAACCACTGGTGAAGATGAGCGACCGGAGGACTCTGTTGCGGAAATCACAAATGAAGCAGACTATGAAAGAATCTTTAAATCCAGACCATTGCTCAGTGAGTCACTCACATTCTGAATTCACCAAAATTGACATACTTGTACAATAACTTTCCAACCCAGTAAATCGATTATTAGCCACTCTCTGACAACTACACTTTCAGTATAAGAGTTATAAAGGGAATCCAATGGAATGAAACCTTGACATTTGCAAAGAAAAAAAAATGTTTGAATTTCGGAAGATCCATATTCAAAAATAAATGCAACACCAACTCTCCCTGCTCAATAAGGCATGGCTCAGATCTGACATATGGACCACAAAATAGTATTCATTCGGGACTGTGCACCAGGTGCAAAGTATTCTTCCAAGGCAGGAGAGGAGGCATTTCATGATTGCAACATGCAGATGCTGAGAACTAATCTCATTGAATATGTGGTGATAAATTTGTGGTCACACCATGTGAAGGTACACATACATGCATGTTCAACTTCTCATCATAATTAATGTGTGGCATGAGCTCAAAAACCTTTCTTAAGTTTCTGTTTCTGATACCCAATTGATCACAAATCTGACTAAAGGTCCCACTTTAAGTATCTGTATATCATATACCAAATGTGAGGAACCGCTTATTTTTCCCCATCCCATGATTGTCAGGCTGATCATATGGTTTGTTATCCTATGTTTTGAGAAGGTTCCTATTTTGATACTTTCATTGGCCAGCCTCTGTTGTGTGTCTGCATTCAGTGCGATCACTGCCACAAGCATCTGAACCGTTTCCTGCACCTGCTGATGAAGGTGCAGTAATAATTGGTGATTGCACTGTTTTGGATTGCCCTCTATTCATTCTAAATGACACAATCTGTCATTTTTCACATTCCCTGATTTTATTTTATCTTTTTCTTTTAATTAATTTCTTCTTTGCATTTACTTTCTTCTGTGTCTTAACCCACCTTTATTTTTCTCAATCCATCCATCCATCCATTGGGACCATACTCTGTGCAGAGCACTAGCACTGCCGAAACAGTCTCCTTGGCTATTGAGTACAATCCTGGACGGTCGCCACTCCGACACAAGATACCAGCAAGCTGGCACTCATTTTGCCAACCTCGGAAGGATGACAGGCTGAGTTTTTTTTATTTTACCGCCACCGCTATTTTATGATAATATATATATATATATATATATATATATATATATATATATATATATATATATATATATATATATATATATATATATATATATAATATCGAAACATGTGTAGTGTATCAAGCACTTCCCCAATCTCCATTGGACATAGTCCAACACCAAAAGCGTCACCTCCAACTCAGAGGCCTCGGCTGGGCGACTTTGTGAAACAGACAAACATTACATGATCAACATCAGTTTAGCATCAAACGGAGCCACCTATCTGGATTTTGGCCTGATTTGCCCTCATCAGGATGGGATACCAATAAATATCCAACTAATGATAAACACATTCGTCGTTTATACATCAGACGCACCTCCTGACATGGTGAGCATCCATCCATCCATACATACATACATACATATATACGCACACATACTGCCTATTGATGCCCCACTGACTGATTGGTGAGACCAGATTTTATTTGGCCCCATCAAGTGCTATCTGCCACTTGGACACATTGTGTTACCTCCACCAATCACAACCAGGAAGCACCACTGTTATTATTTAGCAGTCGGGGAATGTACCAATGGAAACTCCGAAATTCTCTATTCTATTTTTGAAGCTGTCATTCTTTGTCCTTTTTATCATACACATTTCACATTCTTATTCTTGCTTTTCTTGGTTTGTCTGCAGTGGTACAGGGTCCTACCAAGCATGAGAATTCCAACTTGTCCAGCAGAAAGCCTGTGCAGCATTGCAAGCATAAGGTCGGTCTTGGAGAATCCAGGCAAACTTTAGAGATCAGTGGTGATGAACGCACAATTAGACAATAATGTACCACAGTCAAGAACTAGTGTTTCGTTCTAAAATGGAAAAACCAAGTTGGTACTTTCTCCTTGTATCTTTTAGCCCCATAGTTTTTGTCACCTGTCCTCCTTCATCCTTTTATTTTTACCCCACGCACGTGAAGTGAAAAGCGTTAAGCAATTTGTTCTTTCTGTCTGTTTGTCTGTCTGTCTTATCAGTTTATGATCGAAGAACAACTTATCATGGAGTACGGTAGTACTCCATGTCGAGGGATGATACGGGGAAAAAAACGGCCACCCATTCAAACGTGTACACAATGATATGCTCATAAACTACTATATCATGAAGTCATAAGCATTTAAAAGCTATACCTTTTATTCTCTAGCATTTTCTGAACTACCAATACTTAAAAAGACTCCAGAATACATCGTTAAAATTCCACAACGAGAGATCGCTAAAATGCCAATTTGTACTTCTTCTTCTGCTTCTTCCCCTCTCAAAACAATATAAAACTGTAGCCCGACCCACCTCAATAACTGCTGAAGCCATGATGATTATTCTAATGTGAGGAAGTTACTTTGGCTCTGGGCTTGTGCACGCAGCCCAAAACTTTAAAATATATCAAACATTAATCATTTTATTAGGAAAAGAAATCAAATGTAAATGTGTACTCAACCAAACCAGACCAGGATCATGGGAGGGGGGAAGATGGACAGTACAATTCCAAAAGCAATACATATCCAAATCATCCCCCTAATCAACTGAATGAAGTATTAAAACAATTTAATAACATGGATGGATTTTATCCATAACAAAATATATAAAATATTTAGCTTTTTTTTTTATTTTTTATTTTTCAATGATGATAGCATTGTTTTGCATGTGGTGATCCGCATAGTGGAGTGAACCAAAAGCCAGGTTTGGGGTGGAGGGGAGAGCAGTAGAATGTACCATAAACCAAATTTAATAACATAGATGAATTTAATGCATCCCAAAATAACAAAAGATATAAAACATGAACCATTTTATTACTTTAAAAAATTGCAGAAAGAAGAAAAAAGAAAACATTTAAAAAAACAACGAAATATGAAATCTCAAAAAACAACAACCAAACAAGGGAGGAATGACACCTCATTACGACGCCACAATACGGCATTGCAATCCTCTTATTGATTACCATCACAATATCCTTTGACGTCGTTCCATCACAATCCCACAACGAAAGTAAAAATGTCAAAGGATGTCGTGATGGTAATCCATGAGGAGTGTGATGTTTTATTGTGGCATCATAATGTGGTGTCATTCCAACCTTGTTTGGTTGTTTTTTTTGAGATTTCATCCTTCTGGTTTTTCTTCTTTTTTTTTTTTCATGTGTTTTTTTCTTCTTTATCTTAAATGTTATATTTTGAACATGAATCTGGACATGAATGTGAAAACAAGTTTGCCGTTTTTCCATACTTTGTTTCTGAATTCAACCCGATCGCATATGTGCAGAGAAGGTTAAGATAATATTCCTACTCTGTCTGCCTGCCAGGCAGTCAGACAAAATTGAAAATTATTCTTTTTAAGGATGTCATAATGGACGCATACAACAGGCATGAATAACTAATTTAATAGACGCTGGAGAAATTGGCGATGGAATGCGTAATTTTTATTTATTCATCTTTAAACCTCTTTAAACTTTTATTTAAATTGATATATAGCATTAGAGGGTGTGGCATGTGAGCTAATACAGTTTTGGTGGTGGGTGGTGGGGGGGGGGGTGAAGAATCTGTTATTTGGCTGTGTACATTAGGGTGGTCCAAAAACGGCGAACAAAAAATAAAATAAATTCAGATGATATCTCCACAAGCCTTAAATTATTCCACTATGATTCAATAACGTGCATAAAAAATTTTAAGTTGATCGGAGATGATTTAGAGGTCGCTCCATATGACGACTTTTAGTTACCTGACCATACCCTAATTTAACCAACTCATGAATGATTGCGGGTACTTCTGGATGTCCGAGGTGGAAATGGAGTGCATTTTCGAACTCTATGGGGTCGATTTACTCTAAGAAATGACTGCACCGACATTGAATTCACTACCATTTCGAAAATATGACCTAAAACAAGATTTATCATTACTGGAGTTGAGTAATCCTACTCTTTTCGATATTTTCTAATCTATAATTAATTTATTGTCCGTCCAAACATTTCTTAGAGTAAATCGACCCCACTGAGTTCGAAAATGCATTCCATTTTCACCTAGGAAGTTCAGAAGTGTACGGATTCGCATCTCACCATACCCTAATTTTCCAATCAATGGAATTGCAAACTATTAGAATATTTCGTCTCATTTACCAAATACCACTATCATCTCCGCCTCTATTGCTGTCTCCACTCCCGCCTGAACTTATTTCTAGCTGGCCTAACATCCAGTGTTTTAGATTCAATGATTCACGAAAAATATGTTGGTTATTTTAGTTATTATTATATTAAATTAGGGTATGGTGAGATGTGAATCCGTACACTTCTGAACTTCCTAGGTGAAAATGGACTGCATTTTCGAACTCAGTCGGGTTGATGTACTCTAAAAAATGTTTAGACGGACAACAAATTAATTATAGATTAGAAAATATCGAAAAGAGTAGGATTAGTTACTCAACTCCAGAAATGATAAATCTTGTTTTTGGTCATATTTTCGAAATGGTAGTGAATTCAATGTCTGTGCAGTCATTTCTTAGAGTAAATCGACCCCAGAGAGTTCGAAAATGCACTCCATTTCCACCTCGGACATCCAGAAGTACCCGTAATCGTACCTGACCATACCCTAATTTATTCGTCATGAGACTAAAAGTCGTCATATGGAGCGACCTCTAAATCACCTCCGATGAAACAAAAAATTTATTCGAGTTATTGGATCATATTAGAATAATTTTAAGCTTGTGGAGCAACATTCTATTTTTTTCGACTTTTTTGGATCACCCTGGTGTACATATATGGTGATCAATGATGCCTCAATTTCCTAAACTGGGACTCAACGTCGTCGTATTACAGTGGATAAGGTGATGTATAAGACTGCTTCAGTTGAGCTAAACTTCCAGATTTTTTTTTTTACGATCTTTAATATGTCAACTGCCAACTCTCATTGTATACACCACTCCCATTTGCATGCCCAGTATGAATATGCGCGTACTTTATTTTCAAATTTTACCTTTCTATGAACAAACCTAAGTTCATTTGTTATCCATTGCTGGGGAAACCAGGTATGACCTATCTGGAAGGACTATTTTTTAGTACTGAATTGATGTTGGTATTACATCATTGCTCATAGTAGATCATGTGCTGAGTATCACGTGTTTTTTTTTTTTTCTTCTTTATTTTGACTTGTTATTACTCTTCAAAATGGCACATATGAATGCAGATGAAGTGGCAAAACTTCTCATGGAGACTGATAATAACAATAATGATCATGATTATTGCATAGATTTATGTTCACCAAATTGCCAGCAGGTTGTTTGTTGCATTATCTGGCATGGCAGCATATTCTGTTCACAATACAACGGTGTTATCTTTTCGACGAGAATACTCATAGTGGCAGAATCTGATACACCCAGCACAAAGAGTATACGCCTAGTCGGCATTCAACGTGTTAAAATCATTATTTTATTAATATTTAAGTTCCGTATATACTTTAAAACTGCGTGGGGTAAGGTGTTCTATGAACTCTCCAGTTTAATACGAGTTACCTGACAAGGAACTTCAACACAGGAGGAGGTCATTAGGCCCATATAGCCTGTACAATAGTTGCCAACCTGTGGTTGTTTGTCCATGCTCCTTTTTTAAATGCTGATCTTCGAATAATGAAGGAAAACAGGTACTAGGCTTGGGTTCGACCTGCTCACCTCTCAGACTCGGAGTGGATATGCTCTTAACCCATTAAGCCACAATGTCTGGTTTAAATATATTACCTTGTGGTCTTTTTTTTTTTTTGTCCTCTCTCACTTCACTTTTTTGAACTTTGTTTTGAAAATCATTTGTTAGGTAAGGAATATTTAGTTGCGTATTCTTTTCAGGCAAATGAAGCTTGGCCAAAAGAGCACCCATCTAATTGCATTGAAAAGAGTGAAGCATCAAACAAGAACGTTCCACGAGGTCTTCAAGCAAGTGAGTTCATGCAGGTGAGTTTTGCTCCAATGAGCAAAATTTCCAGATTGAGAGGAGTTTTCAGAGAGTTGTTTTTAATATTTTTTTTTTCTCTATATGACATGTGTGTAGTGTACCATGAAATACAACTAGCATATTATTTTGTCACAACTCTGATTGTGCATGGAGATGAGTACTGGATGTTTCCAGATTTTCTTAGCTGTAAATGACAATATTCTTTTGTTACCTCTGCCACCGAAGGTGGATGGAGGTTATATTTGCACCCCTGTCTGTCTGTCGATCTGTCTGGCTGTTCATTACTTGTAAAATCGAAGATTTTTCAAGTATATTGGTTGGTCAATTTTGTGATGCTGTCTGTCAATCATCTAGAGGTTAAAAATTAAAACCGATCTTCACGAAACTTCACAAAGTTGTAGACGTAGTCTCAACTGAGAAGCCGATTGATTTTGAGGTCAAAGGTCATCTTTAGGTCAAATTTCTAAAATCGTCATTTTTCATCCGATTGATTTGAAGTTTGAACAAGATTTGCATATTGCGTCACAAACTATTTTTGAGGTCAAAAGGTCAAAGATCAACTCAAGTTGAAACTTCTAAAATCATCTATTTCAATCTGAAAAATAATCAATTTTCATCCGATTGACCTGAGCTTTGATTAAGATTATCAATTTTAATCTCAATGAAATGGACATTTTGATGTATCCTTTGCAAACTTTGGAGAGGGGGTGGGTTTTGCAAGCATCGTGCTCTGCATGACGTCTTTTTCTTGCTTGCTTGTTTTTGTGTCTGTTTGTGAATGAAATATCTTGAAGTTGTAGATGGATTCGGATGAAATTTGTTGGTGATCTTTGATGTTTGACCCAAAGGAAATGATGAGATTTTGGTGAAGATCCGGATTCGGATCTGGATCCGAGAATTTTTTGAATGATTTTTTTTTTACCATTGAGAGATAGTACCAAAACCGACGTATAGCATGATATCTGAAAAAGTTGTGGACGGATTCAGACGAAACTTGGTGGTCAGGTTGGGTATGTAACAAAGAAGAATTAATTAGACTTTGTTGAGGATCCGGATCCGGATCCGGCTACTCGTTTTTTTATTTTATTTTATTTTTTTTTCCCAAGTGATTCTTCACCATTGAGAGATTTGGCTAAACTAATGAATAGCACGATATCTCAATAAGTTGTGGACGGATTCGGATGAAACTTGGTGGGCAGGTTGGGTGTTTGACCACGACAAACTGATTTGATTTTGGTGAAGATCCAAATCTGGATCTGGATATGAGAATTATTTAATTGCAAAGTAATTCTTCACCATTGAGAGATTGGGCCAAAAACGATATATAGCATGATATTTCAAAAATGTATTGGGCCTGACATGTTCTCGTGGATCAGGCATTATGTGGCGGAGGTTTGCGCTCTACCGAGTGCCCTTCTAGTTAATGCTTTGCCTATCTAGTATCAATACTTTCCTGAATCTGATCACCACCCCCTTTTGCTATCCACTTTACCTCCAAGCTTTGTGTCATCTGCAAATTTGGAAAGCCTACTCTTCACCCCGCTATCCAAATCATTTATGTAAATAATGAATAGTAATGGTCCCAGTACTGAACACTGAGGTACCCCACTACTTCCATCTTTCCAGCAAGGCATCCTCCCACTCACAGCCACTCTGTGCTTCCTATCACTAAGTCAGTTTGTAATCGAATTAGCTACCTGACCAACCAGTGCACAAGCCCTCACTTTGGCTAACAACCTCCAATGTGGTACCTTATCAAATGCCTTCTAAAAGTCTTGATATACTTTGTCCATTGCCTTTCCCAGCCCAGAGGGGAGACCAGTACTCCATCAAGCTGCGAATGAAGGCCTTAATTGTTGGTGGATCGGAGTTCAGGTGTGCCAAAGAAGGACTTTGTGCAACGGAGGATGCCTTGTTGGCGGCTGGCTTGGAGGCCAACTTTGAAATGTGATTTGCCCAAGAAAGATCATGGCTGGTAGCTGAGACCCAGGAGTTTAAGTGGCTGAACTTCTTCAAGAGGACTGTTAAGAAAGTAGAGAGGAGGGTGTGCCAGACAGTCCTTTTGGAAAGAGTGAGTGAGAGTGTGAGATTTCTCAGGATTAAAAGGCATATTCCAAGTGTTTGACCATTATTGTGATATTGTCAAGGTCTGAAGAGGGGGAAGAGGCTACAGCCTGCTTATCTGAAGGATGAGGAATGACATGGCAGAGGGTGGAGTCATCAAGCAAATACAGTGTGTTCCAAAAAGACCCAGCCAACTTTGGTTTTTAATGTATTTAGAACCACAAATGATACGACGGCACCCTTTGGTTTATATGATACAGAAGCTCATAAAGTTTTGTGCACACCATCAATACACTTCAATGTAAGCTCCGTTTGTCGTACCCAGGACATCAAGGCGATACCCGAGTTCTTGCCATGTTCAACTCAACATGTTTGCGTTCACCAGTGTGCATTCAACTGTGATCTGAGAACGAAGATCCTGCAGGTTTGCCACCTCGGTGTTGGAGACATCATCTTTGACAAACACCCACAGAAAACTATCAAAGGGTTATGTCTGGTGATTGTGGGGGCCAGGCGGTTGGTCCGTCGCGGCCGATCCAGTGACCTGGAAATTTTTCGTTCAGGACGGCTAGAATGACTTCAGCCCAATGAGGGGGAGCGCCGTCCTGTTGAAAAATGATATCGGGTTGCAGCTCTTCAATCTGGGAATGTGAAGCCTTCCAACATTTTCATGTAAATTGTTGAGGTCTCTGTATCCTCTGCAAAGAAAAACGGACTCACCAAGCAGTCATGTAGAAGGCTACACCACACATTGACCTTAGGACTGTCGCATATGTGTTCAATGACCATGTGGGGGGTTTTTCAGATCCCCGGATCCTCACATTGTGCCGGTTGACGTTCCCCGATACATGAAAGCAAGCTTCATCTGTGAACATGACCTTTTTCAGGTAATCTTCGTCGTCATCTATGCAACTGGGCATTTCCAAGGCAAACGCCTTGCATTTGGGTCCATCATTTCTGTTGAGTTCCTGCAGAATCTGCACCTTGTCAGCATAAAGCTTCAGTCTTTTATGCAAAATCCTGTGTACAGTGGTGATTGATCATCCCAGTTCTCTGGATGTGTGTCAAATTAATTTTCTGGGACTTTGTTGAAATGATTCACACACTCGTTCAACATCTGCTGCACTTATGCTTGGTTGACCGGTACTTTTCTGTTTCTGACAACTTCCAGTCTCATTAAAGCTCTTGTAACCCTGCAATGGTGGATTCCTTCCATGCCTTGTACAGAAACTACACTGAACTTGCGTGTCGGATCTTGTCTGTGGACCATGTGACGCACTGAGCTTTCTCCAGTGAAGTCGCCATTTTCTTTTACATTAAACCACCAGACCTAAAAATATAGAAAACAAAGGGTATCATTGTATCATTTGTCCTAAATATATTGTTGCGGTTGTGGGGGTAGATGGAGGAATTTCATAGGAAAGTTAGGATTGAATAGAGTTGTTTGGTCCGTGGATGTGTAGGAGACATCTTGATGCCTTTAAGTAGGGAAACTGTGAGCTTAAGTGTTCCGTGTCACCACACGGGGGGTGGTGTGGTGTCAATCGGATAAGGATTAAGGATAAGTTCCCCCAGTATGTAATTGCCCCCCTGTGACTGACTTTTCCCTATGTTTTGGTATTGCAAACTAGCAAAGATGGAGTTTTGCATTTGTAACAAGGACTATAACAAAAGCTAGCCAAACGTGTGGAGTGGGCAGAGACCCTGCCTTCCCGGGGCTTCTTGCGGGCAAGCCACGCCCCAGAGGTGGAACGGTGGTTCGGTGTGACGTCAGGAGAGATCAGGAGGAACGGACAAGTGCAGAGTGAGGTGCGCACGCGGTCGAGAGAGAACGTAGCCAGGCGATGACTTGTAAGAACAGGGCTTCACGGCTGGCTTTCCTTTGACACATAAAGAAGATGGCACCATTCTCTTATTCGTGCTGAGGCGATTATAGCTCGCGTACTGAGCAGGACATTGGCCATGGTCTCTTGGCTGGTCGTGTGGGACGGACCTCAGAACCTCGTGTATGTCGCCGAAGGGGACCGCACTATTCTGCAAAGAGGGTATCGGCAGGCGCGATCGATGAAGAAGCTGCATGATGGTCGGTGAGCCTTGGTGTTGAAGACTGCTCACGAATTGCCTGACGAATGTTCCCCCTGTGAGAGAGTGACTTGGCGCTATTTTGCGTGCGTCTGCACGTGTTGGACAAAAAGCCTCGATTCCAACTTCTACAAAAACTATCTTTGGACCAAGCTAAGTGCCAGAATAAAGGAAGGATTTGCTTTTATTTTGTTTTCCCCTTATCTGTATTTAAGTCCATGTGTCGAGGCGCCTCGACTTTAGACTTTAATTTCCTTGACTTATTATTATTTTCTGATTAATGTTCCTTGTAAATATTTATATTGTCGTTAAATTCCCGTGTTTTTTTTTTAAGTTGCTGTGTCCATGTATTTGTCATGGGGTTCGTGTATAAACCCCCTGTGCTCTGCATTATGTGCCTCTGTCGCTCCGCTATTGCGCCCCACTCCTTCCGCGCACATTATAATCTCAGGATCAATGTGTCCGCCTTCTCATAAGGAAAATCTGCTCAGTTAGCGGTGTTAACTGCCCATCACCACAATTTGGGTCGGGAGGATTAACTTAATCGCCAGCACCACGACAATATTAACAACCAAAGTTATCCAGGTCTCTTTTGAACACTCTGTAGATAAAGGGCCTTTTCCAGAGTCAGAGAGATCATTGATGAAGATGAGGAATCGCACTCAGTCCAGAACACTGATTTGGGGCACTCCATCCTTAACAGGGAAAGGATATGATATTATTCCCTTGAGAGCCATACTTTGGCTGGGAAAGTCGAGGTAATCAGGAAGCCATTTGTGGAGTTGGCCGAGGATTTCATAGGCATATAGTTTAGAGAGTAAGGCGGGATGCCAGACTGTATCGAAAGCATGATATATATGTCAAGAGAGATGGCCTTGATCTTATGTCTGACATTAAGGGCCTCCATTGCAGGGAAAGTAGGAGCAGCATGTCCACGGTAGTGATCTGGTCTGAATCCAAATTGGTAAATTGAGATTATGCCAATGTAGAAAAGAAAAGATTTCAGTTAGTTTACAGTTTACATCAAGAATTCCATTTCTCAGTGTCCATGTACTGCTATCCCACCTCAAAACGCCAGCAGTACATTTGGATGTTTTTTTTTTCCTTCTGCAATTTCCTCTTGTTTGTCTGCATGCTGTGCCATCCTAACAGTTACGATTCCATTTACATCTCTGTCTGCCAAGAAGGATTAACACCCATTCCAACTTTTTTTTTCCCCCCCTCGTATATACAATTTCAAACGTCACCACTGAAATTTTCTTGGAGTTGCTACCTCTTCAACCACCCATGACACTGCAGTAAAGGACTTCTGCAACTCCATCGATATGACCCATTCTGTGACTTTCCCAACCCAGATTTATGCCTCTCTTCTGGACCAACTTTTCTTTTGAAGTCTCCTGTTCTTCCACTGATCCAATTGGTTCATCTGATATTTTTGTGAGTCCACGTCTCACTGGCTATTGTCAGAGCCACCTCGGTGCCGCAGTCTCGTGATTCATTCGGGACGATTGGCAGGGACTCAAGCTGTCCTCACTGCAGGATTGGACTTCTATTTTTGCTACCGCCGATATTGAGTCTGCCTTGGAATTCTTCCACAAAAGCATGCTCTCTCTCATGTACAGATTTATCCCATCTCATCTGTCGTTATTTTACCCATCCTCTCAATCCTGGTTTATTGACTCATGCGGTGAGGTAGTTTCCTTCAAATGACTTGCTTTCTATTATTAGAAGGCCATTCTGACTAAAGACCACCTCTGATCATTCCACAAAGCTTGCAACAAGTGTGTCCACTCTCAAGAAAGCCAGAACAACACCGCGCCAACCACAAGGCTGAGCTCTGAAACCTGCCTTCGTCCTCAAAGTCCTGCTGGTGCCTGGTCAAATCTTTCTGGTGTATGTTCCCACCTCTATCCCTTTTCCCACCTCAAATATCATGCCAGTCGATTCTGCTTGTGAAAAAACACAAATATTTCAACTCTGATTCCAAATCCCATGTATCTCACCCATCACTTCCTGTCCCTACCTTACCCACTCACACTTGACTGGAGACTGTGTACTCATCTAAGAAGTTGGAGAGGTTTCCGGAAACGGGCTCTGACTCTGCAATCGGCCCAGATGGCATCAGTGACCTCATCCTTTAAACCTAATTTGTCGCTCTCACAAACCTCTTTCTACTCTGATTTAACCTATCATTTGACCCAGGTCACCATTTATCTACTTGGATGCCGCTGCATTGTACAAAAGGGTGCAAAAACAGATCCTCATAATGACAGGCCTATTAGCTTACTTGCATTAGGAGCAGGGTCATGGAATCATTCATCACAGTTGACATCTAATCCTACCTTTTTGTTTTTCAATGGCCTCAACTCAGACCATCTGTTTGATTTCTGACCCAATCACTCCACCTTGAACGTGCTGCTGTTGCTCTCCCAACAATTGATTAAGGTCTTGAATCTCAGACAGTGTCATCTCACTGGATATACTGCATATCAAGTATTTGACATGGTCTGACATCCCACCTTGCTCTCCAAACTCTCAGCCAACAGCATCCATGGCCAACTCTCATAACTTGCTAACTTGCTCTGTTCTCATAGTCAACATGTGACTCTCAACAGGATAATATCTTCTCTCCCTGTCGAGTCGAGAGTGCTCCAAAGCAGTGTTTTCGGCCCTGTCCTGCTGCTCATCTTCATCAATGGACTTTTTGATTCTCTGAAAGACCCTCATCTTTTTGCTGATGATTACACCCTCTGTCATAGCATCCTTCAGATAGGCAGGCAGCAGCCTCTTCCCTATCTTCAGACCAAGAAAAAAAAATCAAAGCTGGTCAAACACTTGGGATATGTCTTTAAATCCTGGCAAATCTCACACTCTTACTCTGTCTCTCCAAAAGGATGGCCTGGAAAACCCTCCCACCCACCTCCTCTTAGAAGTTCAGTCCCTCAAAGTTGTTGGTCTTCGCTATCAGCCACGATCTCTCTTAGGCAAACCAGAAATCAAAGTTCACTGCCAAATGAGCATCCTCCATCATTGCAAGTCTTTCCTTGGCAAACTAAGTTTAAACAACCTAGAAGGCCTTCATCCACAGCTCGATGGAGTACTATCATTCCCCTTAAATTGGTGTTCCTGTCTCAAATCTTTCACATATTGATGCTGTAGAGGCCAAAGTTCCCCAACATCATTGGAATCTCCCACAATGAAGCTGAATATCAAACCTTGTTTCTCTGACCTCACGGACAGGTTGGTAATGTGTCTTCTATCGCCTTTTTTTCTGGTCTTGCTCCCTCTGCCTTTCTTTTCTGTATTCTGCCCCCCCTCCCCCCTGTTTAACACAGTTCACACATTCTGCTGGTATCCCACCACTCTGAAGCCTTCAAAATCCAGACTCACTGTGCACCTTTCCATTTATTTATTCCATTGCTCTTTCATCCCTGGTTTTCTCTTCGGATTGCTTTAGTCATCTTGTGTTTGGGCTTGTATCCAACTTTTTAATCTTCCTCGCTCTCCCCTTACGCCCTCATTGTTCCCCTTGCCCATTCTTTCATTGTGTCCCTCTGTTGTCTTCCTCTGCTGTTGGTGTTTCCCTGCTTTGTACTGTGATCTCGCTGTTATGTTCTGTTCTGTTTTCAAGCTCTTCTGCATGCCTTGAATTTGTATTAAAAAAATCGTGGTATCCAGCTGCTGGTCTTGATGGTGGAGGCTTATGTTTGACTTTTCACTTAACAATTGCTGGCCTGTACATTTGAAATGATCCTTTAAATTTAAAGCATTGACCTTCACATTGCAAACCACTAATCTCTTTGTCCTTCCTGTTATGGTAATGGCATTTCAAGCAACGCACCATTACCGAGGAAGATGTGGTCACACGAGCACGACAAGGACACAAGACGGTATGCAGCCTGCTGATCTCACGGCATAAAAAGCTGGAGATTATTCGCTCCATTTGGTCCACAGGTGACATAAAGGTGAGGTGTCACGACTGGGAACCGACGGGCTCTGCTTTTTCTTTCATTTTCAAATTAAAATGAAGCCGGTCATTAATTTTGGCCGAAAATAGACATTCGTGTAAAGGCAGATACAATATTGACAACGGTGAGTAGCATGCATATATGACTACTTGTACCACTGCAGAAATTACATTAAATGACATCGTACAAGAAACTAAAAGCCAGTATTGAAAACAAATGTCGTCTCCTTCCTCCTTTAATTAGTTTCCTACTGGTTTCACCGGAGGGGACTATCGGTTTGCTCTCCGTCTGACCCACCCTTGGTTTTTCCGACTTTTTTTCTGAAACCCTTTAACATATTCAACTGAAACTTTTGGTACATGGCTTTACTATGATAAGCTACAGAACACATTTGAGTTTCAGGATGTTTTGTCATTTTTTGACAGAGTTATGCCCTTTTTGGAATTAGAAAATAGCACATCGGTCGGGACATGTATTCCAAAGCGATTCTCACTCTTGTTTCATTTCGTATACTACTTTCAGATTGGCCCGTCATTGTTCCCATTTGAACTCCTGGCTCATGATGGAGGAAACAGGTTCAGATCCCATATACCATGTTTGCCTTTTTACTGATGTTGTAATTAACGGCAATGTACATAGATGTCTAATGTGTCTCTTGCATCTGATTTATGTACAAGCTCCCCACGAACCTTAGATTGATGGGAAAAAAACAAGGAAGGAGAAACAGGATAAGGGAAAAGAAAAGATGAAATAAATTAATTTGCAGCAGCTACACAATGATACAAATTGCAAAAACACATCTCGAATGTGGGAAGGTGTAGATAATGTAGAAAAATATTATGAAGCTGACATAGGGAGGGACGGTTACAGAGGGGAAGAGGTTGCTTCCCAGAATGTCTATGCACAAGAATCCCTCCCGACTCCTTGAGATAAACACCAGCCATTTGTGATTAAATACAGTATATTCATATAATGTTAGTTTTCGGGAGATTTTATGACATCTGAACAGATGACACAGATTTGTGCTTGCTGGGGAATCATTATGCAAACGGATGACTGTGGCCATAAATACAAATGGAGTTGTATTTTCAAAATGGTGATGCGGCCAAAAATTTTACATGGTGTGCCTTGGTGTGTCGATGCTCCTGATCAGGCAGTGATGGAAACGGTAGTTGGAATGAAGGATCTCGGCCTTTTTGTGGATGTTTTGAACTCGCTCAATCACAATCCGTGAGTACATTTCTTTAGAATATACTTTTAGTTACTTCTTTGTCTTTACTAAGGATTTATCAACTTGGTTCTATCAGGTGGAGTTCAAGGTTGTAAACTTTTTCTTCAAAAAAAAAAAAAAAAAAGTAGAAGGAAGTTAATGAAACTTCATCTCTTCTCAATGTATTCCCTTGTTATGCAAACACAGTTGTACAATCGATGTCGAAGCATCTTGATGCCGTCTGTGTAGAATGCTCTCAGATATCTACACAACCCTTTCAGGATAGATTTTCGTATAATTTGCCTCAACGTCTTCATTGTCCATAAACTTGATGCAACCCAGATGTTCTTTGAGGTGGTCCAAAGAGATTTAAAACACAAGGTGACAAGTTTGGACTCTGTATGGGGAAATGAATAAGAACTTTCCATCCACCTCAACTACAGTAGTGGACGTCACGTTTGCTGTGCAAGGGTACGCGTTATTGTGTATTAAAGTCACGCTGTGAAACTATGACTGGCCATCTTCATTGTGGTACACATCACTGTAATACTGTGCATTGATGGGTTGTTTTTTATGTCCCACGTTCAAGAATTTTTACATGAATTGAACCATCAAGGTCCCAAAATGCTATCCCCATAAGCTTTCGAGCCGATTGCTTTTTGATGGTGGGGACCAAGGATGTCTCGACTCCCTCCCTACTGGCTCGCTTTGACTCTGCCATGAAATAATGGACCCGGTTCTCATCTCATATCACGCTCTTCTCAAAGAAATGATGTCCTTACCTCTGGTAGCGTACCAGCAGCTCTGTTGCAATGGCCATGCAAGTTGCCTTTTGATCATACGTGACGTCATTTGACTCATCTCTGAGCAGTCCAGCCTGGGTTTGAATCTCGGCCCAGATATAAACCGTCTTCGTGATGTTTCACATGCAGGGTGATCTATCAGTGCATTTGCGCCATCCTTTCGAATGGACGTTAAACTCGGTGTCCTGTCGGCCGGCATTAGTTGGTGTATGTTGAACATCCCACGGTGTCCTCCGCAAAGAGTAGTTGAGCTATCGCCGGCACCCTGAATAAATTCCATATTCCTGCCCGAACTTCCTACGTAAGAGTGGTGACCAATTCATGATTGTAACCCCAGCCATAGAAACTGCTTCAACAGAACCAGTACTCTGCATACAGCCTGATACATGATGATGAGGTCCTGTGGTACACACCTTGCACTTGTCTATTAAATTGGAAGTGAGAATGAATGATTGTTGCCACACTTCTCCTCCAATTCTTCTGCAATTTCATGTGTAGTAAGTATGTGTTCAGCATGTACAAAATCAGCTCTTCCACAAGTTTAATGCTCTCTTGAGTAACAGAAATTGGTTGCAAATGAGTGCTCAACATCACTCACCAAATGACAATCACTGTACAAGATGAGCATTACCAAATTGTACACACAGTCTCCTCTAAATTTCAGCTGCTTTGGGGGCTCTTAGTGTTTTTTTTATTCCTTTTTTTTTTCTTCTTTGTACACAAAGTCAAGGCTTGTAGAAGAGCTGGAACATTAAATGTGACAGAATAGAAAATGGTGTTAGACAGGGAATCATGAAAAGCAGGGTGGAGGGACCCAACAGAGGGACACAGAGGAAGAATGGGTGAAGGAAAGAATGAGAACAAAGGTGAGGGTGGGGTGGGGGTGGTGTGAGGAAATTTGAAGTAAGTTCAAGTACAGCAAGAAGAGTAAAGGAAAACCAGGGAGGGCAATCAAACAAAAAAACGAAAATGTAGGTAGAGAGGGAGAGAAAACAGTCACCTGGAAAGGAAGGGATGAGTTTGGTGAGGATTAATGAGGGTAAAAAAGATAACAAGGAGGATGTGATCTACCATTTTGAAGCCCGAGAGCAGGGGTCGGGAACGTTTTTGACTCCGAGAGCCATGAAAGCAAAATATTTGGAAATCTATTTCAGTGAGAGCCATATAATATATTTTAAGACTGAATTCAACTAAATGTGAATATAATAAGCCTCTGAATTTATTCTTTTAAATAATGTTGTTATAATACTCACCATTAATGGGACTTCTGGTGCTGCATGGATTTGCTGATGGCTTTGTAGTCTGGTTGGTACTTGGTGAGGTTAAGCTTCATGCAAGCGTTGAGGCTTTCATCCGTTAGACGTGATCGTAGGTTGGACTTGATGTTTTTAAGATGTGAGAATGACTGCTCACATGCATACGTAGATCCAAACAAGGTCAATACAGCAATACTCACACGCTGCAGTGTGTGGTATGTGACAGGAAGCGCGTTCCAAGTTTTGATAATCAGCTCGTCTTCGGGTTGAAGTTTTTTCATTTCTGTCCACATGTGCTTGCTCGCCAACTCCGCTTTCTGTCGTGCGATTCTTTCCAAATCTTCATTCAGTGACTTGAACTTATTCACCCACATGTCTGAGGCCTTCAGGTCAGCCACTTCTGCTTCAAAATCTCTGACGGAGGCACCAGGAATGTAACTCAGGTCGGCTGTGTTCAGTGAACACTCGTTTGGATGGGTGATGAACTTAAAAAGACGAGTGTGCTCACGAAATTCTCCAAAGCGTGCTTTGAATGACTGTAGGAGACTGGATGTGAAGCCAGCTAACTGGTGGAGATCAAAGTTTTGAGTGGGCTCACTTGCTGTGCATGCATCTTTAAATTGTCTCAGTTTTTCAAAATGTAGTAAACGACCTGTTTCAAGATCCATGATAAAGAGCTCCAGTTTGTTTTCAAAAGCAAACACGGCTTGTTGAAGGGATAACACTGTATTTCCAATGCCTTGCATTTTCACGTTGAGCTGGTTCAGATGTTCAGTCATATCCACGAGATAGTAAAACTTGAGGAGCCACTCAGTTTCGGCTAGCTCAGGATGCTCAATCCCTTTCATTTCAAGGAAAGTCCGGATTTCGTTCAGGCAAGCCGCAAAACGGCTAAGCACCTTCCCTCTTGACAACCAACGCACATTGCTGTGCAAAAGCAGACTGTGATAGTTATTTCCAACTTCATCCAGCAGCGTTTTAAACTGGCGACCATTTAAGGCTCTGGCAACAATAAAGTTGATCACACGAATGACCAGCGACATCACTTCGCCAAGCTGCCCATCACACATCTGAGCACAAAGTGCCTCCTGGTGTAGAATGCAATGGAAACTTAGGATGGGTCTATTTTCATGTTCACGGAGAAGCGCCACAAATCCTTTGTTTTTCCCCACCATACACGGAGCACCATCAGTACACACTGAGATAAGTTTATCCAGAGGGAGATTTTTTTCTTGAGCGAACTCCATGAAAGACTTGAATAAATACTCACCTCTTGTGGACCCTTTTATTGGCAGAACAGCAAGACTTTCTTCGCGCAGTGTATCACCAGCAGCATATCTTGCAATCACACTGAACTGCGACAAATGGCTTACGTCTGTTGACTCATCCAAAGCCAGGGAAAAGAACGGCGCTGTATTTATGTCCTTCACTTGCGTTTCCTCCACTTGGTTTGCCATCATGATGATACGATCATGAACAGTTCTTGCCGACAGAGGCATGTCTTGTATCCGTTTGATTATCTTGTCTTTGTTCAGAAGATCATCAAAAAGTTCATTGGCGACATCCAGCATGAACGTTTTAGCATCCTCGCCATCTGTGAATGGTTTTCCGTTCCTCACTATTGCTAAAGATCCAGCAAAGCTGGCGGAATTATAGTCACCTTGCCGGGTCCATACGCGGAGTTGCTGCTGGCTGGCTTGCACCCTGCTCAGTAGCTCTTGGCACTCTTTCTTTCTGCTGTCTCCCACAGGGTATTTTGATGCAAAGGTAGCATGGCGCGTGTCGAAGTGCCGCTTTATTTTCGACCGTTTCATCGATGCAATTTTGTCATTGCAAATTAGACACACCACAGAACCTGCTCTCTCCACAAAGGCGAATTCTTCGGCCCATTCATCCTGAAATGTACGATACTCCTCATCTTTTTTTTCTTTTCGCCATCTTCGTCGAAGGGTTAGCTTTGAGCAAATGAGAGAGAGGGAGATGTTGACCCAAGTGAGTCTGGCTGGCCTGCGCACGGGCTGACATACTTGAGAGGTGCGGCGCGGCCGGCCGACTCTGGGATGCTGTCGCCTCAGCGGTGGCGCGTGATTGGTCGAGATGAATTCCGTGACGCGTCTCGGCGGCGGCACGTCATTGGAGGAACCGAAATCGCTAGTCGCCTCGGCCGCATGACTGGACGAAACAAAAACCGCTTTAGCCAATTCGGAGGCATTTTTTCTTCTCTCCTTCTGCCAAGTTCAGCCCTGCACGTGAATGAAGCACGACACCATTCAAACTATAGGTAAAGCTTCCGCGAGAAATATTGGGCTTTCAAAGTTTCAAACTCCAATTTTATCTGCGAGCCAGATGCAATCATCAAAAGAGCCACACCTGGCTCGCGAGCCACACGTTCCTGACCCCTGCCCTAGAGGAAAGAATGTGATCGAACAGACTCAGGAATTGTACAGGTGAGAGAAAAGAGGAACAAATAAGTGGAACGAGCATAGAACCTGGATTTTGGGAGTTTCACCAGAAATGGATTATTAGCTGATCACATGCACCCTGTAGAAACCTGGGGTGGGGGTGGGGGAGCACTGAAAGGGCAGAGGGTGCAAGACCAGAAAGGAGGTGGTTGTAGGCAGAGAGGCTGTAGTTACCTGTCTGCAATGTGGGAGGAACAGGTACATAGATTTGGCTTCATCACAGGAGATTCGTTTATTTTGAGAGCCTTGATCTCCATGGCATCATGATGTGAAAGGTGTGAGCAGGGGCACCAGATCAAAGCGGCGAGCAATACTACATTGAGCTTGTAGATGTATGTTATTCATAAGGAACTTAATGATGCACCTCCATTCGACAGCGTGCATGACCCTGTTATGCCTGGTGTTGGCTTAATGGTTAGGGTGGTGGGCTTGGGATCCAAGGATCCTGAGTTCAAATACCACTCAGGCTTTTCACTGATAACCTCCTGTCTTTAGGCGAAGCCAGGTGAGGACTTGTGGGCACAAAAGGCACAAAGCACTATGCACTTTAAAGGATCCACCATCACGAAAGGCTGACCAGTGCACCGCCAGCCATGGTGGCGAAGTCTGCTGCAAATCAGTGTTAATGTCACTTCCTGTGTAACTTCCTCAGCATGGATAATATTATAAGCACAAGATTAAAGCAATCAAGTGATTTTTTTCCATGTTGGAAAAAATCCACTGTTTTCCATGCAGTTTTGTGCTCTGCCTGGAACACAGGCATCATCCCAACTGACTGGAAGAGGGGCCTTGTTGTCCCTCTCTGGAAAGGGAAGGGTGATCGCCAAGACTGCAACAACTACCGAGGGGTGACGCTGCTCTCAGTGCCGGGCAAGGTCTTTGCTCGGATAATTCTTGATAGGGTTTGCCACCATCTGCTTGAGCACCAGCGTCCAGAGCAGTCAGGCTTTACACCAAAGAGGTCAACGATTGACCGTATCCTTGCACTTCGTGTCCTCACCGAACGCAGACGAGAGTTTCGGCAGGGGCTGCTTGCAGCCTATGTTGATCTCTGTAAAGCGTTCGATTCAGTGAATCGGGATGTCCTCTGGAGGATTCTTGGTCTTCGTGGGGTGCCACCGAAACTGATCGATCTGATGTCTGAACTCTACTCTGGTACTGAGAGTGCTGTGAAGTGTGGTGGTACCGCCTCTGACTTATTTCCAGTTGTTACTGGAGTTCGTCAGGGATGTGTACTTGCCCCCACACTTTTCAGCACTTGTATGGACTGGATTTTTGGGAGGATGTCGGAGAGATCAAGTTGCGGTGCATCGTTTGGCAATGTCAAGATCTCGGACCTTGATTTTGCAGATGATGCAGTCATCTTTGCGGAGACTTTAGACATCCTCTTGGGGGCCCTCGAGGTGCTGAATGAGGAGTCGGAGCCGTTGGGATTACGGATTTCTTGGGTCAAAACAAAGATCCAGGCTTTCGGTGACATCTTGGATGCTGCTGTCCTGTCTGTGTCTGTTTGTGGTGAGGATGTTGAGGTCGTGGATAGATTCACTTACCTTGGCAGTGATATTCATGTCTCCGCAGGTTGTGAGCCGGAGGTCAATAGACGTCTGGGTCGGGCCTGGGGAGTCATGGATTCACTGGATCATGGGGTGTGGCGCTGCCGGTACCTGTGCGGGAGGACGAAAGTCCGAGTCTTCAGGTCCTTGGTACTTCCAGTCTTGCTCTATGGGTGCGAGACTTGGACTTTGACCAAGGATCTGAGACGGAGACTTAATTCCTTTGGTACCAGGTCTCTTCGGAGAATCCTTGGCTATCGCTGGTCGGATTTTGTGTCCAACGAGCGGTTGCTGAGAGAGACTCGGATGAGATTTGTTACCTGCATAGTCCGTGAGCGTCAGCTGCGGCTGTATGGACATGTGGCTCGTTTTCCTGACGCTGATCCTGCTCACCAGATTCTCTCAGCGAGGGAGTCTCATGAGTGGAGGAGGCCAGTGGGCCGACCACGTGCCTCATGGTTGCAGCAGGTTGACCATCATCTCAAGGAGATGGGGATGGGCCTGGCATCTGCCTGGGGGATGGCCAGACGGAGGCCCCTGGAGTACCGGCGGAAAGTGGACGCAGCGACGCGCTGTTCTGGCACATGCTCCCATACCTGACCCTGACAATATAAATTCCCCATCAACCTCAGATCACCTTTGTGTATATAAGGTCTTAAATTATGCGGTAAGAGTAAGTGAACTGTCATTTTGAAGACCTGGTGGGAACAATTTGTTGTTCATGCCCAATTGCAGCTCAATGTGAAATTTGTCACTGTGCACAGGACCCTCTGGAAGTTGGACATCTGTTTGCTGATCCTTCCCCACCAGGAGAAACTTTTATATAGCAAGCATGAAAGGTGGGTTGGATTAAGTACAACACCACCAGACTTCTGAAATGGCAACATTCTCAACACATTAACAATGCTCTTTTCAAGGTTGCTTTTCTGCTCACTCTTGCTTTGTCTTTCTCTCAATATGGTGTCATTATATGCTGAGCAGAATTTATTTTTCACTATTTCTGTTGTGTGTCGTCTCGTACTTTTAATCAAAACGTATCATTCTGCATGTGTTGGGATATTTTGGGTTTTTATGTTTTAGATTCAAATCGATTTTTTTTTCCTTCCCGTGCTTCCTCTCTCACTTCATTGCTGTACAGCAGAACAAAAGATGGATTTCGAATGTTGAATATCTATAATGGTGCACGTTAAACCCTGAGCAGCTTGGTGGTGGAGTTGGTAAAATGTTGTTGCATTGCCTTCACTGTTGTGGGTTTCATTTCCATAGCTGTCCAGTGGAAATTTCTGCAGATGCAGTGGTGACCTGTCCAGGGTTAATTTTAGTCTCAAAACATTTATGACTTGTTAGCCTGTTGTGCTGTTGGATTTGAATGTGCTGTTGATATGAGAAATGGTGGGTTGACAGGATGGCCTTAGAGGGAAGCACACTCACCTCTAAATCATCTTGCTTGGGTTTGAATCCCGATCCAGCTGTCGTCCTGGTATTTCACAGGCAGGATGATTCATTAATGCGTGTGCTGTCCCTCGGACGTTAAACTGGGCGTCCCATCTGCCAGCATTTGTTGGTGGACGTTAAAGATCCCACGGTGTCTTTCATGAAGAGTAGGTCAGTTATCACCAGCACCATGAACAAATGATAAATTCCTGCACTCTCATTCGAGTATCCTGCATTAGATAGGCAACCCGTCCAGGCTTGTAAACCCTAGCCAAGAAACTCTCGGTAGCCTCTGTATCTAACAGCGCAAGGATGATAAACACGTTTGTATGATGAACAATACAGAATTTCCCTAATTGTTTTTCTTGCATTAGTTTGTTTTTTTCCAGTTGTGTATGTTTTCTGAGATATTGTCACAAGATATCCTGTGTATTCTCAAACCAAAGTAACAGATCCTTTTTGTTAAGATTTATCTCAAGATGGTTTGGTAAACGTTAAGTTAGTGCAGCTGCACAGATAAAAATAACATCGACCAGTCATTGCTCCATTATTCATTAATTTCCAACTAATGAGCACATGTGCCATTGGGGGGCAGCTGCGTAGACAGAATACTGGAATTGATGATACTCCCACCCCTGCTACCCCTCTACAATGCTCCTTACGTCCCCCACCCGAACCCCAATTTGATCTCCTTCCAACTTACTTTCCCTTTTCTTCTCCCTCCCTTGACTTCCTTTTCCCAATTTTCTATTTCTTGGTTTACTTTACAAATGGTTGTTGATCAAAACCTAACTATTTTTGCAGCTACATGCAGACTGGATGTACTGCCCTCAAGTTGATCTTACAAAACTTTGGTGACATAATAAAGACAAACTTGAAGGCATCACCTTCGGTTGGAGTGGACATTACACGTGAGGAGCGGTAAGACAGCAGGAGAGAGAGAGATTTTTTTTTTTAATAAAAAAGAGGAGGAAGTGGGTGAGGGGGACAATGGTTTTGAATAAAATAATTTGCATTCTATGCACATAATGTTACGTGTAAGGGGTTATCCATAGTTGGATGAGAATGGCACTCGGTGGAGCGCATACCTCCGCCAGGCTGAATGGTTTACGTTTTGTACCCCACTGATTGGCGGATCTGGATCCGAACCTGAACCAAAATCGAATCGGCTTGTTCTTGTCACCTAACCAACTCATCCACCAAGTTTTATCATAACTCATCCACAACTTTTTGAAATATGCTCTCCATCGTTTTTGGCCATATTTCTCAATGGTGAAGAATCTCTTCGGTAATTAAACAGAGGCAATATCCCTGGGCACTCACCTGGTGGTGGCTGGATAAGATAACCAGAGAACCACTGGTCGGCATGGATGACCAACAAAATATGTAATGGAGAATGGATTTTTCTTTTTAATGCCGTGAACAAACTTTGGTATATCACGGGTGATAAAGGTTGTGGTCAAGTTTCATCGAAATCGTATGTGTAGTTTCAGAGAAGTTCCAATCATTTGTAGACAGACGATGCACCATCCCATAAGCTCCCCAGAACTGCATTCCAGATGAGCTAAAAAACTATCATATCTGGATCCAGATTCGGACCTTCACCAACATCGAATCAGTTCGTCCTCCTCACACACCCAACCTGCCCACCAAATTTCATCCGAATCAGTCCACTACTTTTTGAGATATCTTGCACACAAACAAACAGACTAACAGACAGGGGTGAAAACATAAGCTCCGTCCATCGCAAATGGCAGAGGTAATTATGGATAGTGTGATCGAGTGGCTTAGGTTTATGGTCTGTAGGAGCTATTTGTGTAGAAGTCTTATTGTAAAACGTACACCGAGGAGGCAGTGAGCATCCATTATCAAGGAGATGGAATAAGGTTGCATTGCGTAAAACCTCCTGTCTTTAGGCGAAGCCAGGTGAGGACTTGTGGGCACAAAAGGCACAAAGCGCTATGCACTTTAAAGGAACCACCATCACGAAAGGCTGACCAGTGCACCGCCAGCCATGGTGGCGAAGTCTGCTGCAAAGCCCTGGTAGGGGTGAATACATTTTTATTGGGGCCGCCCCGTGGGGCGAGATGACCCGAAAGATAGTCCTACCCTCAAGCAGTGGGCGGCCAATGAAAGAGACCCACCATGCATGAGGGTGGTCCTAGAGTTTACGAGGGCTGTGGCCGTGCTTGCGCGCAGTTTGGAGTTGGACTACACTGGAGTTAACGTCTCTCTGTTTTGGTCGCTGCCCGACGAGGACGTGTTGGAGAGATCGGATAGGCCACCATCTTCTTGTTTCATGCCTTCATCATGTTTGCTCCGCATCACCATTTTTCACATCCCAAACCGCACTTTGCCTTGTGCCACATCACCATGCAGCCACAACCAGCTAGAGCCTGCACAAGTCCTGTCCTGTTCCCCCTTCATTGTGTGATTCTGGTATTTGATGGCGCCATTAGTGGGTTAAGCCTTAGTTTCCTTTATAAATAAGTTTGCATGTCCCATCATCTCTATGTGTTTGTCGACCACCTGATCTGTGCTGTTTATTAAGCATTGTCTATGCTTTTCCCCATATACTTTATAAATAAATCCCCTTTTAATAATAAGAAGCGTTTTCCTGTTTACCTGCCCTCACGTGCAAACACCGCCAGGTTAGGCTTCATTTGGGTATCCTTGGGGAAACAGTATTGGTAATATTCTGAATGCAGTAGAGTAAAAATGAACACCCTTTTGGTCATTCGCAGGGGTCTTAGATCCCAAGCACAGACGCACCGTGTTAACGGAACGTCTGACATGACAATTGTATATGCAAATGCTGTTTCACTCTCTTGGTGGGTTATGAATTTGCTATTTCCTTTACTCTTGGTGATGGCATGGGGTCAGTGAGTACTTTTGTTTTGGGCATAACCTGGCACCGTGTCACGTTGTGCCTAAACCCAGTAATGATTTAGAATATGTTACCCATTAATGGCCATAATAATGAAGAGTGCCCAAGTTTGATGTGTTTTGAGGGATGTTTTCTGTTTGCTGTTCCCATCTGTGCACATAACTTGTGATGCTACGATCCCAGATATAAATCCCACGTACCATATTTATTTGCTTGTCTGCTAATGTTATTACCTCTGACACTGAAGGTGGATGGAAGTTTTGTTTTCACCCTTGTCTCTTTGTGTGTTTGTGAGCAGGATATCTCAAAAAGTTGCGGACGGATTAGGAAGAAATTTGGTGGACAGGTAGGGTGTGTGACAAGTACGAATTTATGAGATTTTGGTGAAGATCCAGATCCTAAAATTTTTCAACTGATTCTTCACCATTGAGTGAAAGGGTCAAAAACGACAAAGAGCAGGATATCTCAAAGCTATGGAACGATTATGACAAAAGTTGGTGGATGAGGTGGGTAGATGACAAGAAAAAGACCATTAGATTTTGTTGTGTGACAAGGACGAATGGTCCGGATGCAGATCTGGCCTATCAGTGGGATACAAAACGTAAACCGTTCAGCCCGGTGGAGGTATGCGCTCTACCGAGTGCCGTTCCAGTTAGCCTCTGTGTGCGTGTGTGTCCGGGCCGTAACTTTTTTGCCATTTCAGCTTTTGTTATCAAATTTTCAACAGAGTTTTATAATGAGAATATGGAGAAGCCAAATTAATAACTTGGTCAAGAGGTCAAGAGGTCAAAGGTACCGTTTAGTATACAGAAGAAGTCCAAATACAAAGTGGATGGGCTTTGCATTTTCAGATGTTTTCTTGTCATTTGTATTCAAGTGTGCTGATGTCTTATAATGCCCTTGTATGTGATATGGGGCAAGCTCTATATAATGAGCCTAGGGGGAGGGGAGAAGGGTGCATAAGGGGCACTGTAGAGGGGAAGCAGAGTCGTTGGTAGGGGATTGTCGCTGTTAAAAATGAAAACGACATCAGTCGGACTCATTCGTGATACTTTGGCACAGTTGTATTTGGAGATCATCACTATACCACTGGAAAGAAGTACAGTAATGAAATGGACACAAACGTTTGTGTACTGCAGGGTCAGGCAAGCCTGACCGTCAGTCACATTGATGTGTTTTCTACATCATCCCATGCCCTCTGCCTAGGTACAAGAAGTGCTTTGAGTGCATGGGCCTGCTGCAGAGGCTACGACCTCTGCTGGATAAACAGGCTCAACTTGCTGGGCGCATGGGTGTCACCTTCCGTGAACTCCTTTTGCTCACGGCGACGTTGGACTAAGTACCTGTTAGCTTTTGCACTTCTGGACCTGCTTGAACATTGCCAAGAAGCTGTGCATCTCTGCTGAATAGGTTTCAATTGATGCTTGTTTTTTTTTTTTTAATTATTTTCCCCCGCAACTGACATAGTTGTCATTTGACATCAGTAAAGTGATGATGGAGCATCAAAGCTGCGCTCTTGATTGGAGCCTCTCTGGAACATATAACCTCAGAGGACCTACTCCACTACACATCTTGTAGCAATGACAAGGTGCATCGAGGCCTGTTTCTTTCTTCTTTTTTAATGCGTTTTTGAAATGTAAAAATTAAAAAATACAAAAAAAACAAAGGATTCGTTTTACCAAATAAATTTGTGATAATTTCTGATTTTTATTTGTTTTAAGAAAGATAGGGCTTTGTCAAAGGTGTTGAAAACTGGTAAGTTCTGGTGTGGTTAATCATCTGACGACACCGGATACAGTGGTTCCATTAGGTCACCAAGTCGTACAGTTCACAGCACTTTTAGTTTTAGGTCTTGGTTTTGTTAACATAATAGCCTGTTCAGCTGTAATACTGCTCAGTTGGTTTGCAGTGAAAGGTTTTAACATTTTGTCTTCGTCACTGGACACAACTAAGCTTTTCATTGGCTTGTTAATACAATGGCTCCAAAGGAATACGGAGCATTTCGAAGGGAAGATTGTGATTTTTCCTCCATTCATGTCTCTCAAGCCATTGACTGAATCCCCTGATTCTGTTTAAAACAAAAAAAAAAAAATTGGACCAATTTCCAATGCCATTGCGTGCTGCTTTGTTATTTTGCATGTACAGCAGCTCGACGAAAATGAACAGCTGCTCCTTTAATAACCCTTATGTTTTTTTTGTTGTTTTTTTAAGCTTTGATGCTTTGTGTTAAGTCAATGTAATTTCATAAACATACACTTTGATATGTACGGTGATGGCAAAGTAGAACACAGTTCGTTTAATTTGACAAGATGGCAGTGCTACTGGTGAGTATAAGCAACCAACCTTCCTGGGACATTTCTGGTTGTTTTCTATTTATTAATTTGTTTGTTTTTTTGATGGGACACTTGCCATGAAATTTTTGTCATCATTGACAGTTTCTACCTTGGAACTAATCTTTCTTCTTCACGTTGCCTTATCCCCTCCATGTTGATGCCTCTGCATCTCATAAGTTGAATGTATCAAAGAATGCTTAGAATAAAGCTCTTCTAGTTTACATTGTCAAATTTGTCATGCAATTGTCACAACTATGACAAATATCCTTGATAAATTGTATGGTGTCTTTGTGGTTTTTAAAAAATCTCCATTCTTAAAGCTTTGTTGGCATAATTAATGTTACAGCTAGGAAGTTCGTAGAACACGATATCCTGCGCAGTGTTCAGGTTTTTCCAGGAGATAGGGCCTTGCCGTTCGTGGGGGTAACATTCTTGAAAATCCCCATGAACTGAAAATCTGCGAACTTGGCAAGTAATAGGGTTATAGGGACTTCAACTTAAAAATTTGTCCAAACTGTACCCTTAAGTCCATATTAATTATCATGTTTGTGCATTGTTTTTGTGCTATTTATTTTCATGAATAAAAGTTAAGAACATAAAGTTTTTCATCATTTAATTTGCAGTCTGTGGCTGCTGGTTGCATCATTGCTTAGAGCACAGCTGTGCTACTGATGCAGCGCC
>NC_140969.1:65203363-65225863 GCF_056783735.1 Eptatretus burgeri
TAATTACAACTGATTTATGATTACTACAATATTTTGAATGTTGTTCTTATCGTTCTTTTGTATGAAATGAATTAAGACATCGCTTGCAAGGATATATTTTGTTTGCTGTTCTGAATGCCTGAGAAGAGATTAATCTTGATTAATTATTGATGAATGTGTAATGTGAATTATTTCCAACACTAAAATATAAAAGATCAATGTGTGTTTCTTCATTTTTATAGTTGTTTGAAATTTTTTATATTTGAACTTTGTTTGTATCCGTTAATCCATATACATTAATAGAAAGATTATTCTTTTTCTCAAATTTAGGAATATCTGTTAGTGGCATTGGGAAATTAAAATCTTTAATGTCCAAGGTATTCTCATATTTCATATATTGTTTTACTCTTTCTGAATTACATTTTGGTGGATGAAAGTGAGCAAGAACAGACCAGAGAAAACATTTATTATCATTGTTCTTAATATTAACAACTGCTTTCTTTAGTTTTATTTATTTTGGTAATTCAATATAAGAAGAAGCTTTAAGAGGGTTTGATTTTAGAATGTGTATATCTAAAAAGATGATTTTTTAAATATTGAATCCACTTCCTACCACTGTATTATCAACATCCTCCTCTTGTTTTGATAGTTCTTCATAAACCCCACTGACGTGGATTTCTACCCTCGAACCGCGTCGTGATCGAAAGGATTCTTTAGATTGTTGAGGGATCTTGACCTCCTCGAGGATTCAACGTCTCGCCGACTCAGTGTTGTATGTATCGGGATAAAATAAACCACAGAAGTCCAGTAATAATCAATGTCCACAAGGAGTTCTTTCTTCTGTACCATTTATTTGCTGTCCCTCAGATCATCCTCCCCTCCCCATATATCCATTCCATTTTATAAGCAGAGAGGGCTTTTGATCGCAAGAACAGAATGCACAGCTTATCAGCCCGGTCACCTTGTACTTGCAGAAAACCCAAGCAATGTCCAAAGTGTCAAAGAAAGACAAGATTATAAGTAGGTGGTAGGCCTTAACAACTAAATAGTAGAACAGTGGAGGAAAAACACACTTTGACCTACTCAGACTGAGGCAAAGGTTTCTTGTCTAGAGAGTAATAATTTCCCCAACACTCCCCCCTTGTTGCCTAAAAAGGCAACACTAGTTAAGTTTAACGATATATATTTTCTCTTCACTTGGAAATACATTCTCTCTTGCGTTTGAGTGTGCCCATTTTCTTGGGTAGTCACATCCCCCCTTTTCCCCATCGTAGAGCTCAGTCCCTTAGCCTTTCCTGTCCCGCAAGCCAGGTGGCTTCATGTGGTTGTACAGCTTCGGACCTGGTTGAGGTTCCGGTGGGCCCCTAGGCCGATAGAAGATAAGGCTACCCGTTGGGCTGCACAGCTGATTTTCAACAACCTATTTCGGGAACAAAGCAGATGAGCAAGAGTGGATTGACAATTCCCGTGAATATTGAACACATTCATTTGCGCTACTTATGGATTTCCAAGTTCAGGTTCTATCTCAAAAGAGTCGTAGGACTCAGTCTCAAAACCAGGGTATGAGGGTGGTGCTTGGGCCACCATCACCTTTTTAGCAGTATTCCTCTTTAGACAAGAAACAATCAATGCCGGCATTGTAATTGTTGCACATCTAACAAGCACCACTGCTATGATGATCCACAATAACCAAACGGAAATCCAATGCAATAGGGTAGTTCTCCAGCCTCCAAAAATCCCTTCAAACCAGGAATAAAGCCCATCTTTCGTAAAATAATTGTGATACTTGGCTCCTTCTTGCTTAATCTTGTCAGCTATGTTTGTGATTTTCTCCGAGTTATCAGGGATAAGTACAACACTCAGAGTTAATTACAGCACACGTTCCTCCTTGAGCCGCGAGAATGAGGTCGAGCGCAACTCAGTTTTGCATTGAAACTGCACGTAGGGCGACGACCTCCGAGTTGATATCAACGATGCCTAGAGCAGTTTTATTTGCCAATAATTCAAGCGAAGCAGCTAACTCTGCCAATCCCACAGATGTTTGTCCAACACCGTAGTGAGGGATTAAAATCATGAAGAACAGTTCAGTTGACGTGAAACCCCGTTTACCCCGTTTCAAATGCTCAAAAGGTGACTTAGATAACAGGCGCATATGTGGCAAAATAAATGACAAGAAACAAGATCCACTCCAATTAACTGGAAGCCATGGGTATGCTCGATTTCCACACACGAAATAGGTATTATTTAAAGCGACTTGTGGTCCCATCGTGTGATTTTCATAAACATAATGACTGCATTCAGAATTCCCTAATCTTCTTTCTCCCCATGCCTCTTGTACCAAGCATAGTTCGGGTTTTTCTGTTGCCCGTTCAACCATAAAATGTGGAGGCATTTTACTTAAATTAAAATTTGGCCAAAACCAGTTGCTGAAATTTCGTTGTCGGAGGCAATTTCCATTTCCATTGGTAACGATGTGGTCGTTAAGGTTATTATCTTGTTTATCCCAGTTTCTTTCCTTTTCCCAGTACCCACACCATTCACTCAGATTAAATGGTATAGCCAGAAGCGGTATCCCAGTAACTGCTGAATGAGGTATCTTAGTACAAACCCAGCAATTGGTTTTATTAAAAGCTTTCGCGTGTTTACGAGAAAGAGCCAGATAAGTGTTTATTCCATGTGGTGAACCCACTTTGCTCGTTAAGCTTCTTCGGTCTCTGAATGCCCTAGGCTTAGTTTGGTGGGTAGTCTGATAGGCCCATCTCCAAAGAACATGCAAATAATGTTGATCACAGACAGTACTTATCGGCTTAACAGACCAAGTACACATTGCACCACCTGCATTTAGTAGTACAAATAATCCTGCAATGGAAAGAATCATTAAAGTTATCAGGAAGCAATGTTCTCCTCGGGTTCTTTTCTGCCGTGTGCCAGTTTGCAGTGTGTGGCATGGATCCATGTTGCTCTTCCTTTACACTTCACAGCTGTATGGGTAGTTAGCAGTATTTGAAATGGCCCACACCAACGTGCCTGAAGAGAGTTCTTCCGTTTGTAAATTTTCACATAAACAAAGTCTCCGGGTTTGAAGTTGTGATGATCAGATGTGGCTGGTTCTGGCAGAGCTTGTTTCACCTGTGCATAAAAAGTTCTTACAGCATGATTCAGAGAGATACAGAACGTAAGCAACGTGTCGTCCATTTGCTGCACGTTCATGTCTTTTATAGTCAAAGGAGGTGAGTTCGGTAATCTCATTGGTCTTCCCATCAGAATCTCATGCAGAGATAAGCCAGTGTTTCGATTTGCGGTAGATCTCATAGTCATGAGAGCAATTGGCAGAGCATCTGGCCATTTTAATCCAGTTTGTTCACAAATCTTGGCCAGTTTATTCTTTAGGAATCCATTTTGCCTCTCTACTGCCCCCGCAGATTGCGGACGATGCGGGCAGTCGAAATGCTGCTTGATTTGCGATACGCGACAATTCTTTCACCACTTCGGCTGTGAAATGAGTACCTTGGTCACTGGAGATCCTACAAGGTATTCCAAACCTACAGATGAAATCCTTCATCAACAGTTTAACCACAGTAATGGCATCTGCTTTCCGACAAGGGTAAGCCTCAACCCATTTGGTGAACAAATCGACGATGACTAACGCAAATTCAAAACCGCAGCATTTTGGTAACTGAACAAAATCCATCTGGATATGAACAAAAGGTCCGAATGGAATTGGATGACCTCCTGGGGTCATCTCCACCCCCCTTGCTGGGTTATGTTTTTGGCAAATATGAAATGTCTTACAATACTGTTCTGCAATTGGACTAAACCCTGGGGCAAACCACTGTCTCCCAAGTGAAGCACTCATGCCCCCTTTGCTAGTATGCCCGGCCCCATGTGCCAATCGGGCGAGCCAAGGTAATAGAGCTCTTGGTGCCACCACACGACCATCAGATGATCTCCATAATTTGGATTCATTTTCGAATTCACATCCAGCCAGTATCCACAAATCTCGTTCTTTAGCACTGACAGCTGTCTGCAAAGTGTTTATATCGTCAATGGTCGGCGTTGCCTCTTGTCTCAATACACATTGTGATATTAAAAGAGCTCTGGTGTAGGCAGCAGATTTTGCAGCTGCATCTGCCCTGGCATTTCCCCGTGAGACGTCATCAGATCTCCCAGTGTGGGCGTCACATTTTACCACTGCAATTTGGTGAGGCAGAAGTATTGCTTCCAGCAGATTCACAATCCATGCTCCATTCCTCACCTGCGTACCTGATGATGTTATAAAACCCCTTTCGCGCCAGAGTGCTCCGAATTCGTGTACAGCACCAAAGGCATAGCCGGAGTCAGTGTAGATTGTCACTATTTGGCCTTTGGCTAAATGGCATGCACGAGTGAGGGCGAACAGTTCTGCCTGCTGCGCAGAACAGCTCTCAGCCAATCTCCCGCTTTCGATTACTTCGTGATCAGAGCAAACGGCGTAGCCTGTTAATAAATATCCATCAGGTGCACGCGATGATGAGCCGTCGACATATAGAACCAATTCAGAATTTTAGATTGGTGTCTCTCTCAAGTCAGGACGGGGTTGACACGTGTGGGTGATTATCTCTTCACAATTGTGAGGATCACCATCTTGTACTCCTGGCAACAAACTAGCAGGATTCAGCGGTGCGCATCTCCTAATCGTAATGTTCGTGGGTGCTGTGAGTGAGAGTTCGTATGTCGTTGCTCTTGAAGCCGACAAATGTTGTGTTTTCGTTTTTAACAATACAGCTGTCACTGCATGCGGTACCAGGAGAACCAAAGTGTTTCCCGCGACGAGCGCTTCTGTCGCCTGCACCGCGAGCGAAGCGGCTGCTACTGCCTTGAGACAAGGGGGAATCCTTGCGCTACCGGATCCAATTTAGTACTATAATATGCAACAGGCCGTAATTTATTTCCGTGCTTCTGTGTCAGCACAGATTGTGCGAATCCCTGTCTCTCACATGCGTACAAATGGAAAGGTTTTTCATAGTTTGGTAAACCCAGAGCGGGAGCCGAAGAAAGAGCCTGTTTTAACGTTACAAAAGCCTTGTCTGCATTTTGTGTCCATGCAAGTGGGCTGGGTGCGTTTGCCGAACCAATGTCCACCAGGGGGCGCACTAAGGCCGCATAATCTGGTATCCACTGTCTGCAATAGCCGGTCATTCCGAGGAAAGACCTCATCTGTTTAGCAGTAGTTGGCTTGGGCAGGTTTAATATTGCCGCTGTACGTTCAGGGGAGATGCGTCTTGTATCTCCCTTCAGAATATGCCCCAAATATTTCACTTCTTCTTGGCAAAATTGCAATTTAGCTCTCCATGCTTTGTGTCCTTTCCTGGCTAAGGCCCTCAACAATGTCAATGTATCTCGTTCGCATGCGTCTTTTGACGCTGAACAGATCAGCAGGTCGTCAACATATTGAATCAGTGTGGATCCACAAGGGAAAACTACATCATCCAAGTCGTCTTTGAGGGCCCTCGAGAATAATGTTGGACTTTCACAATACCCCTGGGGCAATACAGTCCAAGTGTATTGCTTTCCCTGGTAGGTGAATGCAAACAGAAACTGTACTTCTTGGGCTATTGGTATACTAAAAAAAGCTGAACAAAGATCCACAACACTAAAATAGGTAGTGTTACTTGGGATGCTTGATAGAATGGTAGTTGGATTTGCAATTACAGGAAAAGCTGGAATTACCGCATCATTCACTGCCCTCAAATCCTGTACGAATCTCCACATTGGCTTTCCAGGTTTTCTCACAGGTAAGATCGGTGTATTACATTGACTAACAGTGGGAATAATTATCCCTTGTTTCAATAGCGCTTCCACTACGGGAGCAATTCCTACCTCTGCTTCTGGAGACAAAGGGTATTGCGGTTTTCGAGGCAGTTTCTTTTTTGGATCTATAGTGATCTTGATTGGATTCATACTTTTAATTTGGCCAACATCGTTGGCATGTGTTGCCCACAGACAAGTCGGGACTTGTTCGAGTATTTCAGGTAATTTTCCTGACCCATTTAATTCTGAGAGATCGACCACCTCGAACACAGCTTTTGCTGATCCTTGACATTCTGTCCAACAGAATCCCTGTTCCCCGATCTTCCAAAGTCCGTTTACTTGGCTCGATTCCATCAAAGTCGCTTGTGATGCTTTTTTCAAAGGTTACCATGTGACCAATGTCCATTTCTTGGTAACCTTCTGCAATCGCTAAAGTAACATGTGGTGTAACACTGGACGGTTAGTTCCACAATTTTAATTGTTCCTGCGTGAGATGCACCTCCAGGCCAATCCCTTGCTTCCCAATCCAAATTGTTCCCAACACTAAGTCAAAGGTCTGGTGTAATTTCGAGAGTGTTTCACTCGCATAGACGTTATCTTTTCCCTTGATGTTGCAATCTGCAATGCAATGTAGTCGAGTCTGTAAGTACCATCTGTCCATGCCGTGTTTACTCACCCAATCGAGCACCTCGGGTACGTTTCTCTCCAAATGTGATAAATATTCCTGCAAATGGTTAAATGCTTCACAATTAATCACAGTCCATTGATATACAAGATTTTCTGTATTTTCCTGTAATAAATTCATCATAGTTATGTGTGATTCGTGAGGTATTTCTAAATATACACCCTCAGGGGTACACTTAATTGAACAATTCAGCTTGCATAACAGATCTCTCCCCAACAGATTAATTGGTGTATCAGTTGCCATCAAAAATGCATGGTTTGCAGACAATGGTCCAATTTCCACCTGGAGCTGCTCTGTCAGTGGAATGGTACTAGCAACTCCTGACATTCCCACTACTTTTACTCATTCTCCCGATAACGGGGCGTCTGGGAAATCACTCCTTCTGAGCGCAGATTTGGTCGCTCCTGTGTCGACTAAGAAAGGAATCTCTTGGCCTTCAATTTTCAAAGTCAATTTCGGTTCGTCACATGGTTTCAAAGTCAGGAAGGGTAACTCAGACGAAGTTGCTTCTTTTCTTTGTCATAAAACGAATGGGTTTTGGGTTTGAAATGAACCTTGAGATGGAGGAAGAAATGAGGGTGGAGGAGGACTAAACGAGGCTGGAGGAGGAGGGGAGGGAATTCGGTTTGAGGTGCAGTGGGTTGAAATGAACCAGCTTGCTCAAACTGTGTTCCCCATCTTTCCTGCTGTCTATAATATGGATTTTCATTCACTGGAGGCGTGGAGTGTCTGCAAGTTTCATCTCTGTATTGTGCCGCTGGTCTCTGTTCTACCGGTTCATACGAACTATAAGTTCGACTGTTTCTACGATTTCGGCATTCGTTAGCCCAGTGTCCTTGTTTTCCGCATGTATAACAGAAATCTCTGCGCTGGTCTCTGTATTTTGGTCTCTGACGGTAATAGGTTTGCCCTCGGTTTTGTGCATTATATCTCACATTCCTTTCCCCGGGGCATTCACCTTGACCTTGAACCTGGGATAGCATTAATGTTGATTCGTTTTCCTCATCAGAACGATGTTTCAATAATGAATTACAATGCGTTACATATTCCATCAAGTCTTTCACTTCCTTTAATTCCCAACCAATACATACTTGCTTTATTTCATTTTGTAATTTGGCCGTCAAACCATTAAGGTATACATGAGCAAATGGTACCCCCTCTTCTTTCAGTCCAGAGTGACATTGGTATACACTCTGGCCATGTATCTGAGTCTTCTTCTTCATCCTCAAATCTGACAGCCACTGCTCGCTGTCTCTTGGTTTTATTTTCAAGTCTCACCGGCATTTGCTTCGTTAATTGGTCTAGCTGACCCTTCAGGTTTAACAACCGTGCCTTTTCGTCTCTGTCATGACATTCCTTCATCCAATTTATATAAACGCTCCAGTTCACCTGCTTCTGGACCTTTTTGTCACTATTTTTCACTTCCAGTACTTTTCTTAAATTGTCTAAACACTCGTGATCGAACGTTCCATTCTCAGGGAAGGATAATCGACTATTTTTGGTCCAATTGCACCATTTCCCCATGTCTCTCACAGCTTCAGGCCCATACTTATCAAACATAATTCTTGCACATGTACCTCTCCGTGGTTTTTGAATACAATTTGCCTCGGTATACACAATTTCCTTCCTTTTACAATTTATATTTCCCATCTCTAAAATCACACAAATCACAACCGCTAAATTCACTCTAAAATCACAGAATAAAATAAATCGCACCCTCGGAGAACCCTCCCTGCTTACCTTCGCTCAAGCACTTGTCGTTCCTCCAGGCACTGCCTCCGGCAGATTAAGCACCTCCGGTCACGAGCGCCGCACAACGCCGATTCGAATCCGAGTCACGGCACCAACTGACGTGGATTTCTACCCTCGAACCGCGTCGTGATCGAAAGGATTCTTTATATTGTTGAGGGATCTTGACCTCCTCGAGAATTCAACGTCGAGCCGACTCAGTGTTGCATGTATCGGGATAAAATAAACCACAGAAGTCCAGTAATAATCAATGTCCACAAGGAGTTCTTTCTTCTGTACCATTTATTTGCTGTCCCTCAGATCATCCTCCCCTCCCCATATATCCATTCCATTTTATAAGCAGAGAGGGCTTTTGATCGCAAGAACAGAATGCACAGCTTATCAGCCCGGTCACCTTGTACTTGCAGAAAACCCAAGCAATGTCCAAAGTGTCAAAGAAAGACAAGATTATAAGTAGGTGGTAGGCCTTAACAACTAAATAGTAGAACAGTAGAGGAAAAACACAAACACTTTGACCTACTCAGACTGAGGCAAAGGTTTCTTGTCTAGAGAGTAATAATTTCCCCAACACCCCCTATTCAAAAAATCTTGAAATGATGTTATAAAATGAAGATCTGTTCTCATATAAGGAGTTTGTTCTTCATCTTGTCTTTTCATATTCATTTTCACTCCCATATAAAACTTTAACATTTTCATTTCTTTTAATGTCTTTTTAATAACTTTTTCAACATCAGGTTTCACTATTTCAATTGATTCAGATATTGATGATGGACCAGGTTCTCCAAATTGAAAAATCCTTATTTTTATATGCCCTTTAAATGCCCCATCAGTGTTTTCAATATAATAGTCTCCCTTTACTTTAAACTCATTTTTCTTGTGTTTTTGTGATTGAAGATGTTTATTATAACTTCTCTTCAAAACATCCTTTGAACAGATATCACAATGTTTTCTTTCCAACTCAAGAGGAGATATTTTATGAAATAGATTAAATGTGTGTTTGTTGGTTCGGAGGTGTTTTCTATAATGTTTATATTTGTGATTACAAACATCGCAGTATGTTGTATTCACCATATTTATATAATAAATCTTTGCTTAAACTAAAATTTTCTTGATGAAAATTTCATTTATTTTACAGGTGAATCTGTGCTTAAAACCATTTTATCCTCCAACTTTTTCACTTAATAAATACAATGTTTCAAGACACAAAAGACAAGTTTCAATCAATCTCTTCATTTGTTAAAGATACTGAGAAATATGTCAAGGATGTAAAATTGAACAAAGATAAATATAACAACTATTGGATAAAAACAATTATGGTAAATAATATGAGTTCTTCAATTTCCTTCAGTGGAAGGGCTTTTAGTATACCTGGTAGAACATCAATTAAAGTATCTCTAACAAAAGTTTCTCCTCTCCTTCTGGTAATATATTCAAAACTAGAAAAAGCAATGACACAAGAAAAAGTATCAAAAAACAAAAACCTTATGGATGAAGGTCAGGTCAGGTTCGATCTGTGACCTGCTACAGGCACCATGTAAACCTGTACTAACCTGTTCCATGGTCGGGTTGTCGGCGACTAAACCGTCTCCCCCACCAGGTTTTCTGGTGAGGAGGGTGTTTGGATATGGACACCCAGCAGGATTAAAAACAAAACCTGTCAAAGGGCGGAGGAGCTCCTTGTGAGCCAACGGCCATCCATATCTAGTGCCCAACTGTGTCTGCGGACGTCCTCCTGCAGTTGGGTTACTTCTTATTAGGAGGTTGGTGGCAGGATTTGCACTCCAGCCACCGTAAAACGCTTCATTCCGCAAAACGCAAAAACGCAAAAAAATCTGAAAACCCACTCCGTGGGAGTACCTCCTGTGCAGCTTCCCTTCGCAGGGCAGCTCACCGGATGATGGGATTGGGGCAAAGCCTTCGGGACCCCCAATCTTTGATAGGAGGGAAACCACGGGGTAACATCCCTGGGTCAGATTGCGGGAGAGTGTGTCGGAGTGGTGCTGAGGTGTCGTCCACCAGACGGCGGTCTCCTTGGGTTAACCTGAGGCGGTCCCTTCGGGTGGGTGCCTGGAATGTCCTATCCCTAAGAGAGGATGATCACCTGTCTCTGTTATCATCTGAGCTCAAGCGTTTGGACATCGGGATTGCAGCTCTCTCTGAGGTTCGGAGACCGGATTGCGGCGAGATAATGGTGGGTGGTTACACCTACTATTGGTCTGGTCGCTCTGATGGTTACCATACCCAAGGAGTTGCTGTAGCTGTGTCCAATAAGCTGACCCCAATGATAATTGAGGTAACACCGGTCAACGAGCGTATTATGAGATTAAGGATTCGTCACTCCTTAGGTGTCATTTCCCTGGTCTCTATTTATGCTCCGACTGAGGCGAGTGATCTTACCGTGAAGGATGCATTCTACGCCACACTCGAGTCTGTGGTTGATCAGTGCCCCAGACGAGATACACTTCTAGTCTTGGGGATTTCAATGCATCGACTGGAACTGATAGGGATGGTTATGAGGTGTGTGTTGGTCCCCATGGGTCAGGAACTATGAACCAGAATAGCACTAAGTTCCTTGACTTTGCAAGAAGTCATGGACTTAGGGTGGCTGGTTCATGGTTTCAGCGCCCACAAGCTCATCGCTGGACTTGGTATTCCAACGCTGGCGGTGTGGCAAAGGAGATTGACCATGTCCTCATTGACGGTCGTTGGAGGATGATCCAGAACTGCAGGGTCTACCGGAGTGCTCAGTTCCTCAATACTGACCACAGGCTTGTTGTAGCAACTCTAAAGCTGCACCTTAAATCCTGGAGAATGGTACCATCCCAGCCTAGGCTGGATGTTGCCAAGCTCAGGGATGAGAGAGTAGCTGAGGAGTTTGCGAACAGGCTGAGTGGACACTTGGGGGGTCTGGGTGCTTTGGGGGGTCCTGAAGAGTTGTGGAGCGCCTTCAAGACCACCGTCCTTGATGTTGCCGGTGGATGCCTTGGAGTTCACCGCAGGGCAAAGAAGAATTTTGTCTCTCAAGGGACACTGGATACCATTGACCAGAGTCGCAGGGCCAGGCTGAATGGCAGAGCTGAGCTGTTCAGGGAGCTGAGGCGTAAAACTGTACGTGCACTGAGGGTGGACAAGGAGGCCTATGTGCGAGGAATCTGTGAGGGGGTAGAGCATCACCTGTGGACAGGTGATTCTCGTCCCGCTTACAGGGGAATTCGCGCATTACGTTCATCCAAGCCCATCCCTCGGAGCACTGCAGTTCGAGCAGAGAGTGGTAGGCTCTTGACAGAGGAGTCTGAAGTGAAGGCCCGCTGGGCCGGTTACTTTGAGCGGTTGTACCAGGCTGATCCCCCAGCTGTCGAGTTGGACGTCAAGGGTGTTACAATCCCTGTTGCTGACCCTCGAATCAACTGTGGTCCACCATCGCTTGTGGAAACACGAGCTGTGGTGAACCAGTTGAAACGGGGCAAAGCTCCAGGGATCTGTGGCATCCATGCTGAACTTCTCAAGGCTGGTGGAAATGCTGCACTCGTGTCGTTGCATGCAGTTTTGTGCTCTGCCTGGAACACAGGCATCATCCCAACTGACTGGAAGAGGGGCCTTGTTGTCCCTCTCTGGAAAGGGAAGGGTGATCGCCAAGACTGCAACAACTACCGAGGGGTGACGCTGCTCTCAGTGCCGGGCAAGGTCTTTGCTCGGATAATTCTTGATAGGGTTCGCCACCATCTGCTTGAGCACCAGCGTCCAGAGCAGTCAGGCTTTACGCCAAAGAGGTCAACGATTGACCGTATCCTTGCTCTTCGTGTCCTCACTGAACGCAGACGAGAGTTTCGGCAGGGGCTGCTTGCAGCCTATGTTGATCTCTGTAAAGCGTTCGATTCAGTGAATCGGGATGTCCTCTGGAGGATTCTTGGTCTTCGTGGGGTGCCACCGAAACTGATCGATCTGATGTCTGAACTCTACTCTGGTACTGAGAGTGCTGTGAAGTGTGGTGGTACCGCCTCTGACTTATTTCCAGTTGTTACTGGAGTTCGTCAGGGATGTGTACTTGCCCCCACACTTTTCAGCACTTGTATGGACTGGATTTTGGGAGGATGTCGGAGAGATCAAGTTGCGGTGCATCGTTTGGCAATGTCAAGATCTCGGACCTTGATTTTGCAGATGATGCAGTCATCTTTGCGGAGACTTTAGACATCCTCTTGGGGGCCCTCGAGGTGCTGAATGAGGAGTCGGAGCCGTTGGGATTACGGATTTCTTGGGTCAAAACAAAGATCCAGGCTTTCGGTGACATCTTGGATGCTGCTGTCCTGTCTGTGTCTGTTTGTGGTGAGGATGTTGAGGTCGTGGATAGATTCACTTACCTTGGCAGTGATATTCATGTCTCCGCAGGTTGTGAGCCGGAGGTCAATAGACGTCTGGGTCGGGCCTGGGGAGTCATGGATTCACTGGATCATGGGGTGTGGCGCTGCCGGTACCTGTGCGGGAGGACGAAAGTCCGAGTCTTCAGGTCCTTGGTACTTCCAGTCTTGCTCTATGGGTGCGAGACTTGGACTTTGACCAAGGATCTGAGACGGAGACTTAATTCCTTTGGTACCAGGTCTCTTCGGAGAATCCTTGGCTATCGCTGGTCGGATTTTGTGTCCAACGAGCGGTTGCTGAGAGAGACTCGGATGAGATTTGTTACCTGCATAGTCCGTGAGCGTCAGCTGCGGCTGTATGGACATGTGGCTCGTTTTCCTGACGCTGATCCTGCTCACCAGATTCTCTCAGCGAGGGAGTCTCATGAGTGGAGGAGGCCAGTGGGCCGACCACGTGCCTCATGGTTGCAGCAGGTTGACCATCATCTCAAGGAGATGGGGATGGGCCTGGCATCTGCCTGGGGGATGGCCAGACGGAGGCCCCTGGAGTACCGACGGAAAGTGGACGCAGCGACGCGCTGTTCTGGCACATGCTCCCATACCTGACCTATGGATGAAGCTTTAGAAAGAAAAGATAAGACCATCTGTAATATGCAAGGAGAAATTTGTATTTTTTTCAACAACCCGAAAGATGTAAATCCTGATGAAATAAAGGATGTAAATATATCAGGTGAAATGACATTTCGTTCAATAGTAGTTAACGATCATTTTAAAATTACCTTTAATATAAAAAATGTTGTCGTTGAATCTGGTAATGAAAAAAAGTGTATCGATATCGATGGTAATATTATTAAATACGAGTCAATATACAACTGAAAGTATAGATGAATTTCAGTTTAAGTAAAGTTTTACTTTATAAATATGCTAGACTTTCCTGATTCTCCATATGACAAATTTGAGAATTGTCCTGCGTGTGAAAGACGGGGATTAAACACAGAGTCAAAAGCCTATAAACAATGTATATTCTGTGATTATCTTCTAATTAATGATAATAAAAAGTATAAAAAGGAAAATAATTCTTTTAGATTTACACCAAAAATGAATTACTTTACAAGATTGATTAGAGAAATGAATGTAACGTACGAGGGTGATAACACACCTTTCCTTAGAAGGGAAGAAACTGAACGTATAAGAGAAATGTTCAAAGGATTGTTGTAATATATTATTCATGGATGTAATTTTCAGGGAAATATCAACACAAGATATTGTATAAATAAAATAATGGATTATCTTGAAATTAAACCTGAACTTAGGATAAAATATAGACTTTCTAAAAAAGCCAATAATAAATTAAATAACCTGTTTTCCAAATATATAAATGAATGATTTTTTACCCATTTGGGAAAATAATATAAAATTTAACAACCATAAAAATCTCCCAAATTCATTAAGATGTCTCATAGTTGGTTCAAGTGGATGTGGAAAAACCTGCTATGCTTACTTTTAAAGATGCTCCTCACTCCCAACTTTTTAGGTTATGATAATTTAATAATTTTCACAAAGTCGAGTTTTCAACCAGAGTATCAACTACTCTCACAAGGTTTTAATGCTGGTCTTCAAAAAGAAGATATAATCGGTTTATTGAAACGTCAAAAAAACCTAAATGATTATAACATTGAAGATATAATTCAACTATTTTGTGATACACAGAGATGTAAAAAGAAATCAAATCCTATAACTTGTATTCTTAGTGATAATACGGATGATATACCGTCTCCCCAAGATTTGGATAAATCAAAAAAGAACCTCGTTATCTTTGATGATTGTGTTAATGAGAGAAACCAAATGGTAATGGACAGCTACTACACAAGAGGGAGACATTCTTCTTGTAATTGTATTTATCTTAGTCAATCGTACTTTCAACTTCCTCGTCGTTCCATCAGAAACAATGCCAATACTTTTATTTTATTCAAGTTAAATTCAATAGATATCAACAATTTTTGGAGAGATAATTGTTCTACATTATGTAGTAAAAAGAAATTTGAGGATTACTTGAAGCACACGACTGAAAAATATAAATATATTGTTGTGAAACAAGATGAGATATTAAGGGATATATTTTTTGTTTTATAAACAATTACATATATAAATGACAACTATTATTGTAAATCTTGTGGGTAAATCTGCTTCTGGAAAAAACTTTCATAAATCAAGGTTCTTGTGTAGTACAAATGAGAATATTGTAAATTTACTTAAAAAACACCCAGTGATACGCATTGTATCAACAACAACTAGAGCAATAAGACCTGGAGAAGTTAAAGGTGAAGATTATCACTACATTTCAGTGGAGGAACATATGCGATTGAGGAATGAAGGTCAAATATTTGAGGAGGTTTCTCTTGGTACAACAAAATATTCACATTGTAAGAGTGAGTTAAGGAAACTAAAATCTGGTGGTCTTGGGATATTAGAAACTAATCCAGAAGGAACGAGACAAATTATTAAACATCTGAGCAGAGTGAAGATTTTATCATTCGGTTTTGATGTTGATGAAGAAACTCAATGCAAACGTATGAAAAGCAGAGATGCAAGTATTAGTGAAGAATAAATTACAACTCGCATTAATGTTAATAAAGAATTTGATGAAATATTTAAAGAAAAGGATTTATTTGAACACATCTACTTGAATGATGAAGAAAAGGAAAATTTCCCTGTTGATCTTTATAATTCATTAAATGATATTTTACAATAAATAAATGGATACAAAAGAAAGAGCAAGAAGATTTAAGGAACATTAAGAGTTGGTTTCAAAAGTTGTAAAACAACAGGAAGACATAAAGAAGAAACGCAGACAGAAACTAACGGGCGAAGAAGCATTTGAAAGAAAACAAGAGAAATTTTTTAAACCACTTTTAAAAACTTCCCAAGAAAAAATGAAAGATGTTTCCACAGTTCCCACAGTAGAATATACTCCTAAAAAACTTCAAATGTTAAAAGATTTTGATCAAATGACGGAGGAAGAATTAGAGCATTTAGGAGAATTAGAATATGAAGATGAAGGTTTATTTCAACAACTGAAAGAGATTAATCGACCCCCTGATTATATTGTGAATGCTCTTCAAAACAATGAATATTCAGCAGATTCAAAAACCAAAGCAGGACTCATTCCAACAGAACAACCAGCAATATTTCATCTTGTTCAAGAAAAGGTATTGATATTTAATGATGAATTAAGGTTCTTGGGTTCTGCTCAACCCCCTGTTAAACTAACTCCGAGATAAATGTTTCTTCTCACAAAAGATGGAAGACAAGGTTCAACTGTGAGGGATGAATCAAAGTATATTGATAAACCATTGGATATGAAAAATAATGATGATAGAGTTGATATTCATCTGCTGAACACTCTAAATTATAGGGTTAGTATTTCTAGTAAAAGTAGGAAAAATGAGAAGGAGAAACACATTATTCAGGCTTTAAGTATCCTTGGTTCAGGTATTAGTTTTCTTCCAAATGACCCATCGCAATTAGTTCATAGACTGTTATTGTTGTTAGGTAGTAAGAAGGCTGGAAATAACAATTGTTTTAATGAAGCATCAGCCATTTTAGACCAGTTGATGAACATGAAAATAATTAATAAATCTCAATATAAAGACATTTTATCTCATATTAAATAAGATGAGAAGCAGAATCCTGAGTTTTAATTTCACAACAAGTGACCACACATCTTCATTCCCATACCCACTACAACTTGACCCAACAAAAGAATATGAGGCATCTTTATTGTCCATGGAAACTTATAATACCTTATTTAATATAACTGATAAAAATGACAAGTTTAGTTCTAATCCCGGAAGTGGATACAAAACGATAACAGTCTCACCCGGAGCATATGACATTTCTCAAATATCTTCCGAAATTGTTCGTCTTATGAAAGAACAGGGTGATAAACCAAAAAATATTGTTATAGACATTCAAAAACATGCTTCAAAATCAACGATTAAAGTTAAAAATAACTACAAGGTTGATTTCACAATTGATAATTCATTTAGAGAGTTATTGGGTTTCTCCTCAAAAAAGATTGAAACTAATGGGAGGTTTTACAGTGATAATGTCATTCAAATATCCTCAGGAATAAATTCGGTGTTAATTCACTGTGATTTGATTGATGGTGCTTATAATGATGGAAAATAAACAAATGCAATATTTTCATTCAGTGCATACTCAACCCCAATTGGTTATAAATTCAATATGGAACCCAAAAATTTGGTTTATCTCCCTGTGCCAGGAAAAACCATACACAGAGTAAATTTTAGGATAACCGACCAAGATAATCGTATGATTTCTTTTAATGGAGAAGTTATATCCATCAGAATTCACCTACGTGAAGTTTTCCAATAAATAAATACGATGGTTATTGTGAGGAAACACGAGTTGGGAAAATATAAAATAATTACAGGGGATGGGATGTTCCTTTCCCCATACTACAAGGGTGAAGGTATGTATCTTGGTAGAGGATACTATAAACCTAAGAGACAAAGGGGTGTTGGACATCAATTTAGAGGAGATGGGATAATTGATACTCTCATGGGTATTGGTTCAACTATTCTAAAACATAAAGATCTAATTGGTTCAACTGCTTCTGCTGTGGGAAATGTAGCAGGTGCTGTAAAGAGCATAAAAGATGCCCAGAAGGAATCTCATAAATTACAAGCAAAAAAGAAATTAAGAAAGGCAAAACTCAGTTGTCGCCCCAAGAACGACAGAAAATAATTCGAATACTTGGATCAGGGTTTCAAAAGTTTTAACATCTTTTTTTCCTAAATAAATACAAGTATGGAAGCAATTGGTAGTATCTATGATTTGGATGATACTATTATTATCTCAAACTCCACTAAAAAAGAAGATTACTTCAAGGTAAATGCAATAACTGGAACAGACTGGAATACGAATGGTACAAAAAGTTTTGAAATAAATAATCAACAAACCTATTTGAATCTCTCCGAAAGTTTCTTGTTGTGTAAATTTAAATTCACTAAAGCTGGGAATAACACAAACGCTACACTTGTAAATGATTTCTTCTGGAAAATGTTTGATAGTGTGTGTTTGTATATTGGAACACAAGAAGTTGAAGCGGTTGATTATGTCTCTGCTGTATCTGAAATGATGAAATTTACACTCTATACATTCAGTGATAGAATGGGAAAGGGGTCTGTCGAAGGTTTTATTCCTGATATGTCAACGGGAACTGTACTGTACTGAAATGGGAGATGCTTAGCAGGCAGACACGAAGCGGAGGAACAGTCGAGCCGGGCTGTGTTGCACGAGTGCGAGCGCGGGCGTACTGTGCCCGCGGCTCCCCTTTATTCCGTACTCGGTACACTCACGAGCCGGCCGACTCCAGCATTACTACGACGCCTCAGACGGCGTGCACACCTCATATCCCTTGCCGACCCCCACGGCCACCTCCCATCATCACGCCCACCATGCAACATCACCATGCCCTTCCCCATAGGCCCACAGACTCCACCACACTCCTCCCCCCTAAAACTATGATTATTAACTGATTATCATTATAAGAAGCATGTAGAACACGAAGGACTTCGTATAATAATCATGGAAATAAAATGAAAATAGCAAAGTATAATAGCACACCACATCATATAATGTGTCGATGCGAGCGAGTGGAGCAGCAAAGGTTAGGTCTGACCGCGTTACCGATATGAAGCAGCAAAATGAGAAGCACAGCAGCATTATGCAGCAAAAACGCCCCCAGGCGGCCCATGCTGACATGACCCTGGCCAAGGTCGTAACGACCTCTCGAGCCAACCTCCTCCGGCCCCCTCCCCCCAGGCAGACCCGACGAAGATAAACATCCCGAGGCCGGCAGCCCGCTATCTGGAAGTCGTGGCGCCAGCCTTAGACCTTGGCCGGGGGCACTCAACAGCGCCGCTGGCTGCATGCATTTAATGCGCCAAAACAACTCACGCACCACCATCAGTCGAGACGCCAACGCCCGTCCCAACGGCCTTGAGCGAACACAGCGAGTTGCGCTCGCAATCAGAGGTGGGGGTAACGCCGACCAGGGCACCAGACTTGGTTCCGAGTCGATCTCCGAGACCCCCACGGCCGCTAGACGGGAGCAACTCCACTTAAACCACACTGCAATCATAGGCTCGTTATAACTCATTACGAATAATATTCGAAGCATCGCAAATTCATTTTTCCGTACAGCGCGCTTTTTTGATAAAATCCCAGCACATGACAAAGCAATTACCTGCGGCCCGGGACAGTGGACGGCCAACTCAACCTTTTCATTTGCCACCACCGCCCCTGAAGCCCCTACATCACATTGATCATAATCCAACTCCCATTGACTGATCTCCGCCACATCCACTTTTACACGAGAACTGCTGGCATTTATTTCAACAACGTTAAACTGCATCAATAGAGCAAGGAAAAACACATATGCCATGAACAACAACCCACAACCCGCATCACGAGTCCGCTCCTTGGTTGTCGACTCGATGTTGTGACTCGCGACTCCCTCCAACGCCACAGGCCCATCGTCACCTGTCGAAGCTGCCTGCATCACACCGACGCGCATTGCCTCACGAACCCTGCCACAGCGCGGGAACTCATCGCGAGCAAAGCGCGGGAACTCATCGCGAGAGCTGATACGGCTCTCGCCGCCCGCCAGAGCCTCGCCCTCGGTACTCGACGAAGTGCGAGCGCGGGCGTACTGTGCCCGCGGCTCCCCTTTATTCCGTACTCGGTACACTCACGAGCCGGCCGACTCCAGCATTACTACGACGCCTCAGACGGCGTGCACACCTCATATCCCTTGCCGACCCCCACGGCCACCTCCCATCATCACGCCCACCATGCAACATCACCATGCCCTTCCCCATAGGCCCGCAGACTCCACCACAGGAACAAACACAGACCCTGGATATACTCAAAGGAAAGGAATGTATAATGATGATACAAAAGCAGACAATGGTTTTACTGTGGCAGCTCCTCTTAAAGGTATATTTGGATTTTGTGATCATGATAAAGTTCTGGATGGTCTTAAAATTAGATTTCAACTACAAAGGAATGATAATGAAAATAGATTGCTTTTTGGTGTTGGTAGTGCTTTTGGTGAACAGAATAAATTTGTAATTGAGGAGATGAGTTGGTATATCAGTGAATATACTCCGAATCTTAAAACAGAAGAGATGTTGAATCGAAGACTTAACTCAAAGAAACCACTCAGTGTATCATACCTCAAAAGAAGATGTCAACACGTTAAACTCAACCAAACTACTTACACGTGGAATTTGGGTGTTCTGGAAGGAAAGCCACGATATCTCTGGATCATTTTTAAAAAGCCAGATGGTGATACTGCGACTGATAAGAATAATGCATTGAGTGATAATGCTAAGGTGAAACAACTTCGCGTTTCTCTAGATGGAACATTTTATCCACGAGATAGATTGGAAATTAATTGGGAAAAAAATGATTTTGCTGAAGCATACAAGTCTTACCAAAAGGTGTGTGAAAGTAATGGAAATAAAGAACCTATTTTGGATATGACAGCATTTAAAAGTTTGTATACAATCTATGCGTTTGACCTGAGCGCTCAAAAGGAAACTATAAAGTCTAATCGAGTGGATACTTCCCTATACATTGAAAGAGGAGAGAGTGAAGAAGTTGATACATATTGTTTGCTTTTGGAAGAAACAGAATTACAGATTAATACAGACAATGGTGTGATGATTAGTCTCACATAATTTTTTGCTAAATAAATGAGTGGCAAAGTACCAACTGGGGTATATGTTAATCAAATCAATCTTCATAAACTATCATCTTGTGTTCAAAATCAAAAGCCTTGTACGATTAACGTTAATACAATTCAGAGAAAAGGAGCAGTAAGAATTGATGTTTTGCTCACAAGAGAACAGGTTAAAATCTTGAATTACACTGGCTCACTTAAAATTAAAATGACAAAACCAATGTTGAAAAAATATTCAATAAGAGAGACGAGTGGAGGATTTCTCCCATTTCTAATTCCTTTATTTGCTGGTTTAAGTGCGGTTGGAGCATTGACGGGTGGTATTTCAACAGCGGTGAAAACTGCCAACAAAAGGAAGGCTCAACTCCAGGCTCAAAAATAATTGGAAAGACATAACAAAGAGTTGGAGAAACAAATTAGTGGAAGTGGTGTAATTGTAGATTTTGCTGAAAAACTTGAAGGTCTGCCTGATAAAGCAAGATTGTTAGTTGGAGATATGCTTTCTTCTATCGCACAAGCAGGTGTAAAATTAACGAAAAGAGGGAATGGATTATATCTTTCTAATAAATAAATGAGCATTGATGAGTGGTTTAAAGAATTTGGAAAGAATACAACATCAAATTTACAACTTGTCAAATATTGTAAGAAATGAAAAATTCATAATGTGGTTATTTGTATGAGAGATGAATTAACAAATGTGCCGAAACATACAAAGAATATTATTATGAACTTAGAAGATAATAATGGGAACGGTTCTCATTGGGTTTGTATTTTTAATAGTCAAGACAAATATTATTTTGATAGTTTTGGTCTTCCACCACCTGTTGAAGTCATAAAATTCTTACAGAATGGTGTTTATCAAACATTTCAAGTCCAAGAATTAAATTCCAAGTGTTGTGGTCAATTATGTCTATATGTGTTATTTCAACTCAACAAAAATAAAAAATTTTATGATATTATTTTTTATCTATTATAAATGACTTATGTTGGTAAAGATGGTTCTATCTTTTGTGTATCTCAAGAACTGGATATTGATTTATCAAATTATTACACAAAGGCACAGGCTGAACGACATAAATATAATATAACCAAAAATATTAACATGAAAAATGCTTATAAATTAAAAAATTATCCAAGCCCGACTGACGCGAATGACTTGGTGAGATTAAGCGATTTATCACAATATATATCCTTAAATAAAACGGCCATGTATTCCAAAGATACAGAAGTGTTGATATTATCTCCAGGTCCTACAGAATTCACAGTTCGAATTAAAATAAATTTTTATAAAGAAGGGCGTATCGTTTGTTTGAGAATAGAACAATAGGGGTATGATATGAATGATTTAGGGTATAATTGGTCATTTAAAATTAACCTCGAAGACCTGGAACAATTAAATCAGTCTCGTAAGGAAGAATATTATCCACTTGGTATTGAGAATGAGTTTTGTGGGGCCACGATTAGTAAACAACAAATAAAATAATTTAATAAGGGTAAATATAATAATGGTTTTGCCCTTGTTTATATCATGAAAACAGAAAAAACAAGATTATATATAATAAGTAAGGAAATACAAAATGATTTAACTATGGGAAGATGGGGAGGTGTTTCGTGCCATAATATTATTCTAACATATATTTCTAATTCATAAATGACAGCAAGAAGGCTTCAAGAAAATTATCATTTCTGTGTCCAAGCATACCTTCAAGAAAAGGGTATTCGGTATTTTAATAAATATGTTCTACAACATAAGAATGAGGTATTTTCAATAAAAGATTGGCATTATGCTGATGTTGATAAACCGACAACTTTAGATTTAATTAGAATGTTAAATAATGAAAAAATTATAAAGTTAAGAAAAGGTAAGGCTCTTTTAGAAATTCAAAATAAATTTTATTGGTTTCCTGTTGTAAAAAAAATTATTTTGGATACAGGAATAACAAGAAATCCTGATGAATATATGTATGATATTCTATGGGGTGTAAGCGATTCAAGGATAATAAGGGATGAGGAAGGAGTTGAAGAAGAGAGGGAAGAGGAGGAAAAGGAGAAGAGAGAGAAGGAGGAGAGGGAGAAGAAAGAGAAGGAGGAAAAGGAGAAGAGAGAGAAGGAGGGGAGGGAGAAGAGAGAGAAGGAGAGGGAGGAGAGAGAGAAGGAGACGGAGGAAA
>NC_140969.1:65230863-65290863 GCF_056783735.1 Eptatretus burgeri
CAGGAAAGATCATGGCAGATAATGAGACCCAGAAACTTGAATGAAAGGACTTCTTGCAGAGGATTGTTGAGAAAGTAGATGGGGGGTGGGAGGGGGGGGCTTCCAAACAGTCCTTTTGGAAATTTGTCAAGAAAATGTAGCTATTCTGCTGATTTGGTTTACTTTGTTGGCCATAAATAGTATATTGCATGCATTTTTCACAAACATGTGTCCCTGTTTTTACGCATTGGTGTCAAAACCGAGAGAGATCATGATCCCTATAATGGAAGATATGAAGTGATATATCATTCTCGAGATTGTGAGCTCTCTCGGTTTTGAGACCAATGCTTAACAACAGGGATACATGCATGTGCAAAATACTTGCAAATATCTACCTACATAAAACACAATTTGTATTTGTTTGGCCCGCTTAATACGGACAATTTGAGCAGGGTTTTATAGGCCAATCTTTTAACACGACCATGTGTTTACTGCGGTCTATTTTTCAGGGTAAACATACTCGAAAAACATTTTTCATAAAAGAGTAATTAGGTCTCTTCTGTTGGAAATATAGACGACGACTTGCAACCAGGCTTCAGAGGCGGTGGACAGAAGCATTTAAAAAATAGCAATAAATACAAGGCAAAGGGAGGTGAAATTTGTTGCACATACGGAGTAAAATGAATGTTCGTTTACGTCCATAGGATGTCTTACAAATAAAGATATATAATTACACCTGACGCTAGGCCGGGGCTTCAGGTGTTGGCACGCTCACGAGGCTGTACCGTCAAAATGAAACATCCCAGAAGATAAAGACAATCAGATAACATTTGTACAAGTCGTATTTTAAAATAACGCTTCCTGTTAAGAAACATCATATTGTTGCGAATTCGCGCCCGCCGGCGTGCGATCGACCGCGTGTAGCCAAAAGCGGCCACCTCGCCCACCGGAACGGACAATTCAGTCGTGACCCTCCGGGAACTTCCGCCTGGAGCCAGTCACAGGTGGGGGTTTAACCTCACCACAACTCAGTCCGCATTCTACCCGCGCGAAATAGGCTCCGATCACCGAATGGTCGATTTACCTAAGTACTCGCGCGAGTAGCGTGCCGAGGAGTTGTACTACGCCACAGGCCGACTCCGGACATGAACCGCTTAAGCGGTTCATTCCGTATTACAGGGATAACCGAGCGGAGTTATCGTCGGCCTTGACGGTTCCAATTATTTACCGGGATGTTGAAACCCACTACGAATCCCTTATGTGATGCAAGATGCAGATTCAATAAAAGGAAGGAGACGAAGCAAAGCGGGAAACAGTTCAACAAGCAATGCACATTTATTACGGAAACACGGAAGGCACATATATTACAGCCAAGACAAGATGCAACAAAAGCAAATGCAATACAACCGAATAAAAGGGCAATTATTTACAACACATACAGTTCTACTTGTCGGGACTCGGCACCACATCACTCATACAAAAAGGAAAGAAAGCCACCCTCACAGGCAAGGAGGCAGACAGGTCCGTGGACCAAATGTGCGTGGATCCTGGAGGAGCGGCCAGGTCCAAAAGACCGAGAAGGTCTTACCCGCGTCCTCGTGATGTGAAGGCGGGCAAGCCGCAATGTTCGCGCAGCTGCGCCCCGACTCCGTGCCCCTGGCGTGGTCGGCGAGCCCTCTCCGGCGTGCGCCGCGCAAGCAGTTTTGTTGGCATCACGTTTAGGGTGGGGGAGGAACGGGACCCCCCGGCACTATCTCAGCACGGATGGGGGTGGGGGGGGAATTGCTGATGCTCAGGGAGAGGGGAATGGCTGGCTGGCTTGGACCCCGCGATGAGACGAGCGACCCCCACACCGCAACCTCATTGCCGACCGCCGTCTTCACTTGACTCGAACTTGAACTCTTCACTTGCCCCGACCAGCCGCCTGCAACTCAACCGCGCGAACTCCGTGAGTCGCCTAAATGCTCGCGTCTTTATAGGCCGCAGGAGGAGCCTATATGCAAATTTCAGGATCAAAACGCGATTGGAGGCGGGGCCACGCCATCCTCTGTTCAGCCATTGGTGTGGCAAAAAGGGGGCGTGAACCTCTTTTGATCCGAATTCCTGTCGTAAAGAATCCACGTTCATCGCGCTTGGAGGCGGGGCCATACTACCTGACGTTCGCCCATTGGACGGAGAAAAAAGGGGGCGTGAAGCCTTCCTGATCCGAATTTCTCCCACGGAAAGGCCGCCATTCGCGCTCGCGGCTCGATGCGTTCGGCACCAATCGCCGAACGGGCCCTGGACAGCACGACGTTTGGTGTTGACTGGTGGTGTGGTCGATGGTTGGAGGAGATAGGTTAAGGTGGTGGGGGGGTTTTCTGTGGTGGTTCGGTGGTTGGCGGGCGTCGTTTGGGAATGGTGGTGAAGCGATGTTTGCGGGATAGAGTTGTGAAGGTAAAGGTAGTGGCTGTTTGCGTTGTTGGCGGCTTTATGGTCGAAAATAACAATAGAGAAAGAAAAATGGCTAACTCAAAGCGTCGCAGCCCAGATGAATCACACATATTCCCTCTATACAACGGGTTTGGGCTAACTACACATGAACTTACCGATATATCTCACCTGAGGACTCTTTATGGTGTAATGCGAATTTCCACAACCATAACAATATATTCCACCATAACATAACACCATAACAAACCATAACATAACAATTCCGGTCTCTCCCCTTGAACATTTTGAATAAAATAATTCCAACCCGCCATGAGCTTTTATACTAACAAGTCTCACTACAATGCAGCTATCACGTATATGGGGTATGTCGCCGAAATACTGGAACAAGTTAAATAATGCAACTATCACAGAACATAGTGATACCAGCTGTTTGAGAAGAACACTGAAGTACCCGTCATAGACGGCCTCTTCAGCTAGTACTATTTATGGCCAATACAGTAATCCAAATTGGTGGAATAGCGACGTGAGAGAGACATTGAAAGATTTGTGGGAGAACGTGTGCAGTACTGCAATCCTGCCAACAAAGGCTTTGGTGTGGATTTTTTCACCCACCCTGTTGTGATCATTGAAGGATTCTTCCTGGTTGATTGTGGAATCCTATTTAACTTCAGGCAGAGTTTAACGTTTGTCCGATTTGGTTATAAAATCCTGCATAAAACCCAGCGACACTGATAAACGATGTCCACACAAGTCCTTTCTTTGTGAAACAATTTATTTTCTAATTATCCACCATACACTTCTCACCCTCGTACAATGAACTTAAGAATCCCCATTTAGCAATATTATTTGGTTCTATTTCATTTATTCTTACTTTTAGTTAACAGTTAAACCAAACCCGATTCAATTCACTTCCATATTACATCAGAGAGTTTTATTCTAACTTGGTACTTGGTCAGTCCCAAGGAGTACAAGCCACTGAGATGCTATACATCCTCACGTGCTTGCACTAAAACAATTTTACATTTCAAGGCATTTTATACCTCCATGGGAGAGCGGTGGGGGCTACCAACTCAGACTGCATACATGTCCTCTCGGTGCTGAGAAGCACACGACATACATTTCGAGGCAAAGGTTCGCTGTTATCAGCCCAGGTCACACCGCTCCAGATAAAGACATTTTATCAACATTTAGGGCAAAAGACTCTTGGATTAAAAGGACAGCCAATTCAACTTGTAGCATAAAACTTACATTTCTCAAACCCCATTTGTTACAATTTAGAATACATTAATATAAATTTTTCCTCCACACTCCCCCGTTTTTTTTTTTTTAAGGAAAATTTGAATAATTTTTCTTACACATGATGTGTAACAAGACACAGGATGACCCGTTCCTGGAGAAAAGATTTTCATTACTCAAGTTCAATCAACAATGGCAGCGAGTGCTCATATCAGAAAATGAGTGAGTTTCCATTTAATTTATGGCCTGTTCATCAGCATGTGTCACACATTGAAAACATGCTACCCGAAGTCAGAAGATAAACAGGTCAGGGTGTGGATAGAGCAGCACCCAACGGGAAACACAATAGAAGCACTCCTTGGGCTGAGGAGTAGGTAGATGTGGGCAAGTACAAGCTTGGGCCTGACACTGGGTTGAAGGAGACGAAAAGGACTCGAGAGGTGAACAGAGATCCAGCCCCAACAGAGCCTGGGGCCTCGCAGCAGCAGTCCGTGCAATCAGGCCTCGCACAAAGCGGGCTGTGCACGTTAGATGCAGTCGCTTTGCAGCACGAGCCCCCACCCGCACCATTGAACACATGTAAACGACTCGCAGTGTGGAACTCCAGGCCTATCATACATTGAAGCAACCACAGCAAGTTCACGATGTATTTGCAGAGCAGCAATCGAGAGTGTGCCTGAGAACATTCCTCCAGGCAGGCACCACACAACGCCAACCTTAAGACTTTGCTCAACCTTCTCCTCAGGGGGTTTTTCTTTCTTTTTTTTTCACATTGCACCATCTTATCTCCTCAGGAAGGGGTACAGTTTCATGATCACGTGTTGAATGCTCAATCACCCAAATCTGGGTTCTCTCATCGTCCAATCTTTCGGTGGAAGTTCTTTACAAGCTTCATTTAGACGAAATCATACGTTTGCATAGTTCAACTGTGCTCAACACTCCGAAACAAACAAAATCAAGGTTAACATCGATTAAACATGTCATCATGTAAAGGTCATGGGTTCATGTATTTCCACAAGACTGACAAAGGTTCTTACAGAAGCATTCAACTTGCATTATATGTCATATCAATATATTTATCCCTTTCCTTGTTATTTCCCTAAATGACAATTAAAATATACAGAAATCTCAGTTGCATGTGTACTCAAAACATTCATCTCATTTGCTATTTCCATGTAAAAGCAAACAGTCTTGGTCAGTTTCAATTTGTAATCAATTATCCTTTTCACAAAAATATTCCATCGACATTTTAAATTTCTGACATTTTCCATCTTTCCACTTCTCGCTGAAACTGCTTTTTTGGTCTAAACAATAAAATATTTTCTTTTAAAATCAATAAAATAAAATCTTCAGCATTTATCCAATCAAATCTTATGAATTTACCTTGACTGAATCGATCAAAGGGTTACACTGGGTTGTTTGCCATTGCCTTCCCAGCACTAGTTCAGGCAACATTAACATTCACAGACTAATAAAAACAATACGCCGAGTTCAACGTCCATCCGCGGGCATCATCTATTATCTATAAATCGCCCCTCGTGATAAACATCATCAAATCATTTAAAAATCATTCCAAATCACGTTTCTACATTTAAATCAAATCTTTTAAGTACAATGGTTACAACTCAGATCAAAATCTTCGTAACATTTCTGACACGTTCACACAGCTTGCCCAGCACTCAAACCTGCCGGGTTGAGTAATTACAAATCATCACAATGCCAGCGAGAGCTGACCTCCCGAATCTTCGAAACATTCACAATTGTTTTTTCCCAATTTATTCAAAATCCCTATGGCTTTTAAATAAAACTTCAACACTTTTTCCCTAAATGGACTTCACTTTAAACAGATTGAGTAGAGAGCGTGCGCCACAAACACCAAGCAACAAGGAACAGGAAGTTCTCTAAACATCCGGTGGGAAGAAAAAAACTCTAAGACAGGCAAAACCCAAGGCTTCGCATTACTCTGTCATGGCTTCAACACGCACACTCACGAGCATTGCGTCTCATAGACTCGCTTGTGATCGCGTGCGATCACGTGACAATTTTTTTTACAAAACCTTAAAATATCCATTTTTCATCGGAATTTTACAGAAACCCGTGAGGGACATTCTTAAACCTTCTAAAGTGTTATCATCTGACCACGGGATCATTCTCAGGCTTCCTTTTTGCCTGCAAAAATATATTTGCCATAAAATATCCTCCAAATCAATCACATTTCTATATCATTTTAAACTCATTGCCAACGGCATGCACACTTCGACACAATAGCCCCACCCTCTTGAATCTGCATATGAATCGAATTTCATAGCTAAAGCTAAGACTCAAACACAGACTCAGTGGAGAGAACATGCCACCCCCCCCCCCCATAGATCCAGTGGAGGGGGCGAGCTGCACAGTCGCAGCTCGCGACCTTCGTGTTATCAGCACCAAACCACGAAAAGCCAAGCTGCTTCGACTCTGCCTGAAGTTTCTTAGTTGTTAAAAATATCGTCAAAATCCCAACAGAACACGTTTCATTGCAGTGAATATTGGACTCACACAAGTTTCATTTTTTCACTCTCAACAACACATGCATCTCAATGCAAATCACCAGCCATGCACCCAGCCAGTCTATCGTCTCTTGCATCCTACAAATTTCATGGTCAACTTTCCCACATTTGGGGAAATCGCAAGGCTCAACCTCCCTCCTGTAGTGCAATGGTTAGGCCTCGCCCTGAGAATACCACCTTAACTTCCGGTTCCGGGTTTGGAGCGACGAGAGGTCTCCTTAGGGGCTCTCTGCTGACGTTCTCAAAGTTAAGTTTTCGGTCGTTATTTGTTCTTTTTCTGGTTTTCATCAATGATCCCTCCGACTCTCTGGAAAATCCTCTTTATCTCTTTGCTGATGACTCCACCCTCTGCCGTACCATCTGTCATCCCTCAGACCGGCAAGCAGCAGCTTCTTCGCTCACTGCAGATCTGGATAAAATCACAAACTGGTCCAACACGTGGAACATGTCTTTCAATCCAGACAAATCTCACACTCTCACGATGTCTCTTCGAAAGGACCGTTTAGAAAACCCCCCATCCACTTTCTCAACGATCCTCTGAAAGAAGTCCTTTCTTTCAAGCTTCTGGGTCTCACTATCTGCCATGAACTTTCCTGGGAAAGCCACATTTCAAACCTCACCTCCAAAGCCAGTCGCCGACTGGGAATCCCCTGTCGTGCAAGCTCCTTCCTCGGCCCACCTGAGCTCCTGACCACTTACAAAGCTTTTGTCCGCAGCCTGATGGAGTACTGCTCTCCCCTCTGGGCTGCTGCTCCTGCCTCACACCTTTCTCGGCTTCACGCTGTAGAAACCAAGGCATTTCGGATCATTGGCATCTCCCGCAATGAGGCTGAGTCTTTGGGCCTCTCACTCAATCACCGCAGGTTGGTCGGTGGTCTTTCTGTCTTCTAGCGTCTCCTCTCCAGCCTTGCCCCCCTGCTCTCTCTGCGATTTGTCCCCACATTTCCACAGGGCACTCAAGGTCCGCCAACAACCCCCTTCTGGTAAAACTACCAAAATAACGAATCACTGCTCACCTTCACTCTTTCATTCCTCTTTTTCCCCACCTTTGGAAGAAACTCCCTCACTCTATTCTTTCCCATTCTTCCCTCCAGGCTTTCAAAACAGCTGTTCACCACCACCTCTTGTCATCCCCCATCTTTTCTACCCCCGATAATCCACCCAAGCCCACTTCCTTCAATTCCCCTGCTTTCCTTCCTGAAAGTCCCTGTAATGTCCATCTTCTCTTCCCCATGTTCCCCATCCCATCCCTCTCCCTTTCACAGATCTTCTAATGTGTCTGTTCCCCACTGTTTTGTCCCTCCCACTCCCGCCCCTCTTGTATCATGCCCCCTTGTTGTGCGTTGTGTGTGAGCTCTCATACGAGCCTCGACAAGGTATACAAAAAAATAAAAATAAAAACATCACGGTATCTCTCCTATCAGGTAAGTATCAATGCAAACATATATCTCACACGTCCTCTGCGCGGTCTGTGGCATGTCACTGCATCATGCTCATTTCATCTGACTTCTTCTCCAGCACTTTTCTAAAACAACTACAGTACTTATCGTGTACTTTTAAACGGACTCTCTCCGCTACCTCTTCTTTCTATCAATAAAATTATCTGCCAATGAACTTTTCTTTGTTCGAAATGCGTTACCTGCTGAGAGCACTCTCCCTTACCTTCGCTCAAGCACTTGTCGTTCCTCCAGGCACTGCCTCCGGCAGATTAAGCACCTCCGGTCATGAGCACCGCACAACGTCTGTTCGAATCCGAGTCACCAGGCGCCAACTGTTGTGGATTTTTTCACCCACCCCGTTGTGATCGTTGAAGGATTCTTCCTGGTTGATTGTGGAATCCTATTTAACTTCAGGCAGAGTTTAACGTTTGTCCGATTTGGTTATAAAATCCTGCATAAAACCCACCGACACTGATAACCGATATCCACACAAGTCCTTTCTTTGTGAAACAATTTATTTTCTAATTATCCACCATACACTTCTCACCCTCTTACAATGAACTTAAGAATCCCCATTTAGCAATATTATTTAGTTCTATTTCATTTATTCTTACTTTTAGTTAACAGTTAAACCAAACCCGATTCAATTCACATCCATATTACATCAGAGTTTTATTCTAACTTGGTACTTGGTCAGTCCCAAGGAGTACAAGCCATTGAGATGCTATACATCCTCATGTGCTTGCACTAAAACAATTTTACATTTCAAGGCATTTTATACCTCCATGGGAGAGCGGTGGGGGCTACCAACTCAGACTGCATACGTGTCCTCTCAGTGCTGAGAAGCACACGACGTACATTTCGAGGCAAAGGTTCGCTGTTATCAGCCCAGGTCACACCGCTGCAGACAAAGACGTTTTATCAACATTTAGGGCAAAAGACACTTGGCTAAAAAGGACAGCCAATTCAACTTATAGCATAAAACTTACATTTCTCAAACCCCATTTGTTACAATTTAGAATACATTAATATAAATTTTTCCTCCACAGCTTTATGTACAGAGAATGTGAAAAATGCAAAAACAGAGTGTTATAATCCTAATTAAGATCCCAAACCCTAACCATGTTATTACAAAAACGGTTCAAGTACTGATCACTGGGGATCCCTATGACTTGCAACCTCCATATCAATGTCAAGTCAAGGTAGAAGAGTGAGAGAAAGGAAATTGATGAAAACAAAACATTAAAATTATTGTTAAGGAAAGTATTTGAAACACATGAACAACTTTGAGATGATTGTGAAGGCAAGAAAAGTTGATGCAACATAACCCTAACAATGAGGTCCCAACACTGGGTGCCAGAAGAGAAGGTTATGCTGTCTGAGGGAACACCTGGAGACTGTCATTTTACCAAATGACTTTTCTGAAAACTGCTCATGGAAATTCTCATTCAGATTCTGATGTACCATATTCTGTCACCTAGCGTCGGTGCTACCAAAGCAGTTTCTTGGCAAGGGTTATACTGCGTGGTTTGCAATTCGTCTTCCCAGCAGGAATTTTTAATTTGTTCATTGTGCCGGCGATCGCTCACCCACTCTTCATGAAGGACACTGTAGGATTTTTAACATCCATCAACTAATACCGGCAGACAGGACGCCCAGTTTAACGTCCATCCGAGGAACACACAAAAATCAATCACTCTGCCTGTGAAAGACCAGGATGACAGGTTATAGCTGGTTCGGGATTCAAACCCATGCTAGACAGCTTAGAGGTGAGTGTGCGTACCTCTCAGCCATCCTGCCAGCCCACTCATGGAAATATGATTCAGAAATATAAAGTATATATTTTGGTGCTTCTCATCAACGTGTGTGTGTGTGTGTGTGTGTGTGTGTGTGTGTGTGTGTGTGTGTGTGTGTGTGTGTGTGTGTGTGTGTGTGTGTGTGTGTGTGTGTGTGTGTGTGTGTGTGTGTGTGTGTTTTGTGGCAGAAAGATGTGTGCTTTGAAGGTGGGGAAAGAGGATGAAGTTGCTGGTTGAGAATGGGGGAAAGGGGGGGGGGAGGGTGTGTAGCTGGTGTTTGATATTGTGAAGCAACAGAGGATTAAATTGAGGAGAATTATTTGGAAGGTGGTAGGATGCATGGTGCAGGTTTTCTTGAGTGTTTTTCTTGAAATTGTCATCGAGATCGCAGTTCACTCATATTTTATCACGAGTCCTTCCTGATCGATTGCAACTTTGTATAGTTGTAGATTTTCTGCACCCTGTGAAGGTACACACACACGTCACATGCAGGAAGCCACACAACATCAGAATAACAACAAAAAGGCTCAGAACACAAAGCAGAAGAAGATGATATTTTAAGAAGAACACTTTGCACGTATTCCAAGGGGTTTGAATTTTGTGACTGAAGAGCTTCTCCAACAGTTCCAATTATTCCAACCTACATCTGGGGTTGGCCAGAAGATACAATACTTGCCAACTCTTGAAAGAGCCTGTCAGGCCTGGAATTTAACTGAAGGTGACAAAAAGCTAGAATTTAGCCAGGGCATTGGCAATAACTTGTCCATCTTCGCAAAAGACATCATGGGATATTTAATGACCACCAGTGCCTCCATTACTGGCAGGCAGGTGCTCTGGCATTACTGACAGGCAGCCTCCAATGGACGGCTCTGATGCATTACCCTGCACGTGAAACACCAGGGTGGCAGTTTATAGCTGGGTCGAGAATTAACGGACAGGTTCTTTGCTAGTACATGTATCATCAAAATCGGTGGGTATAACTATTCCAATGAATATATTCATTTGTACCTCTTCTGACATGTCCCTCCTTTTCCACAAAAAACGACTTTAGTGTTCACGGATGTCACATCTCTTGCCTTTCTGAGTGTTATGTCTTTTGTTATTTTTAATCAGGTGTTACACTGGACCCAAGATATTTAAATTCATTCACTTTATCTTATTTATGAAGAAAAGAAGGGAGGTTAAGAGCAGGGGTCGGAAGATTTTTAGGTGGGGAAGAGGAGGGGAAACGTCCTCATACAGTAGTACAAGGAGAGGTTGAGGGCTCGGTATGAGCAACTTCCAGCGAAGAAGTGGAAGGTTTGGAGGAGTGGAAGAAGTATGGAGAGGAGTTTCAGGGAATTGCAGAAGTTTTGTGTCGAAGGACAGAAACCAGGTATGATGGACGGAGGAGGTAGCGAAGGCAGTTGGTGAAAAGAAGGATGCTTGGAAGAGGATGGAGAATGTCAAGGATAGGGGGAGGCAACCAGATGCATGGTTGCTCCACTTGTATGGACAGAGGAAGAAAACAAGGAGAACTGTAAGGTGAGAAATGACATGGAAGAGGAGGTGTACAACAAGTTGGAAGAGGATGGTGGGAGTAAAATTATATATAAATTGGCTCGTGACAGGGATGAGGATGGTAAGCACATGAAGGGGGGTGGGGGTGTGGTGATTAAGGATGGTGGCAGGAGGCGAGTGACAGAGAGGGGAGCAGTACTGAAGGTGTGAGAAGGATATCTCAAAGAGCTGTTGAACCAGGAAGGAAGCAATGGCGAGCTGGAGCAACCGTGTTGTGTAGAGGGAAAAGTGGAGATCACAGAGGAAGAAGTGTGGATGGCATTGAAGAGGATGAAGAAGGGAAGAGCATCAGGCACTGGTGAGGTGTGCACAGAGATGATAATTGCAGCGGAAGAAGTTGGAGTCAGTTGGACGAAGAGGCTGTTGAATATACGTATGAGAGAGGGTTCTATTCCAGAGGAGTGGAGGACAGGGTTAATTGTGCCGATATGTAAAGGGAATGGCGATGTTGAAGGTCCGGGGAACACAGGAGCATTGCACTTCCATGTAATGTAATGAAGGTGCTGGGGAAGATTCTGGATGGGAGAAAAAGGAAAAGTGTTGAGATGGAGATTGGAGAAGAGCAGCAGGGGTATAGAAAGAGTAGGGGGGTGATGGATGGGATGTTCTCACTGGTGAAGAGGAGGTTGGAGGTGCAAGGTGAGATGGCATTGGGATTTGTGGACTTGGAAAAGGCCAACGACACTGTCCCGAGAGAGATGGTGATGGTGACACTGAGATGGATGAGAGTACCGGAATCGGAAGTGGAAAGAAAGGAAGAGTTTTCATTGGTCCTGGGATGTCTGAGGAGTCCAGCGTGAACATCGGTTTGAGGCAGGGAAACTCTCAGCCCACTCACATTTATCATGGTGTTGGAGCTAGTAAGCAGGAAGGTAAACATTAGGGGTATTCTGGGAAGGATGCTGTTAGCGAACGATCTGGCTGTCATGGTGGAGAATGGGTGGGGAGATGCAGGAAGTACTGGGGGAGTGGAAGGAGGCATTTGGGAAGCATGGGCTGAAGATGAGTATGGAAAAGACTGAAGTGATGTGGGTCGGGTGGTTGAGAAAATAAATGAAAATATCAGGTTAGAGGGGAAGAGGATCAGACAGGAAAAGAGGTTTGAGTATATGGGTGGAACAGTGACCAGGGATTGTAAGTCCGAGGCAGAGGTGCGGAGGAGGATTCAGGTGGGTGCGAATGCATGGAGGAGGGTAGAGGGAGTAATGGCAGAGAGAAAGATATCAAGAAAATTCAAAGGAAAGGTTCTGATGTCATGTGTAATGCTGGCCTACCATTATGGTCTGTAGACGGTGACACTGACAGAGAGCCAACAACAGAGGCTGCAGGTTTGTGAGAACAACTGGGTCACGAGGATTGCGGGAGTGAAGAGGGTGGATAGAAGGAGGATGGATGAACTAAGGGAGGATACTGGTGTGCTGATGAGCTTGACGGAGAGATTGGTGAAATGCTGGCTGAGATGTGCTGGAGACTTGGTGCGGATGGGGGAAGAGAGAATGGCAAAGAGAGCAGGTAGGTTGAGGGAGCAAGGCAAGAGGAAAAGAGGTCGACCGTGGTTGAAATTGGAGGATTGTGTGAGGAGGGATATCCATAAGGTAGGGGTGGTTGGAGAGTGGAGGGAGTTGGCTGAGGACAGAGGGAGGTGGAGGAGTATCGTGGTCAAGGCAGGGCAGAAACTTGATGCCATCAAACCTCACCCCTTCCTTATAAAGTATAAACGGAAGAGGATGAGAAAAAGAAGAAGAAGACCCTTATTTTAAATTATGCCTTTTATTTGTATGTGGAGCATTTGTTCTTGTTGTCCATTCACCTCCAGTCTGTGTTTCAAAGCACTCCCTCAGCTTTCCCTCATAAGTAATGTTGATAAATACCCCTTTTGTATCACTTCTCCAGTGTACTCTTACTATATTTAATGGAATTTCATCAAATGCATCGTGGAGAAAATATATTAATGCTGCAATTTATTAGTTACACAATATGAATAAATATTGTTTTCATACCAAGTAATCTGTTTTCATACTAAGTAAGCCTCTTATGTGATCCTGTCTTTGTATTGAAACAAGCAAGTTCAAAACCTCGAAGATAACAGATGCGTTCCTCAAGTAAACACAATGTAATCCCCCTCCCCAATCGCTCTGATGTCGCAACTTTAAGGAACAGTAACACCAAAATTTGTGTCCCTTGTACTTTAAAGAAAAGCACTTTATGTCATATAAATGAATTATTGCTTCTTGCAACAAGTGCATTCTTTGTGTAATTGAAATAACCTCTTGTACCTACACATAACCTGGGGATGAAGGTGTGTGTGTGTGTGTGTGTGTGTGTGTGTGTGTGTGTGTGTGTGTGTGTGTGTGTGTGTGTGTGTGTGTGTGTGTGTGTGTGTGTGTGTGTGTGTGTGTGTGTGTGTGTGTGTGTGTGCACAAGTGCACACACCAGCAGTGACATACAGGCAGTGTAGAAAGTGCAGATCGCACAGCAGCTGCTGGCCATGGCTGCATGCCAAGCATGAAAAGGAAGCCACCACCACCAGCACCCGCAAGGCTTTGGCCGAGTGCGAGGGGAGCGAGCACCGCCATGATGTGCTGCACTGCCAAAGGACTTGCACCAGGGGTTAGAGCCACCTTTTGCTTCCAGTAAGTTTGCAGGCAAACTCCCATGGTCTCCACATCACCTACCAGGAAGGAATGCACCAATCAGAAAACATTTATCAAAGTGAACAGAAGTCAACACATAGTATACCCATAAGAAACAAACACGACTTAAAACTGAAACATAAGCTTTCCTGAGTTGCAATGTGGAACAAATATTGTCAGGTGAGCAGAAAACGCCAGGGCTCGTTATTTCAGTACATCCTACTAAAGTAACACGAGTCAGATTACAAACTGACACCATCAAATGTTTTGTTTCCACCTCCTTGTATTGAAAAGTATAAAATTGGCAAATGCATCTTCAGTGAATTCCTTAGTAATTGTTGCGACGGCCGCTGCTTTAAAGTGATAGGTTCAAAATGATCTTTTCTTTGGTCAAAAAGAACATTTTGATTAACGAAATTCCAATATGTTGGCACTTGGTAGAATTAGCCAAGAAGAGCTATGAGAGCAGTTGTTCCACTGCACCTCAGTTCCCCCTCCATAGGTTTAAACATAACAAAGAGGTACTCGTAAGTTGCTTTCAAATCCTTAGCAATGCCTTAAAATGGAAGCATTCCAACTTGAGCAAATTATTTTCCAAATCTTCAGATTTCCCACATTGTAACCGAGGCAAACTATCATTCAAACAGAACATGCAAGACATTGAACAAGCCAGTTGTAAGCGATGACAAAGATCATTGCATCTTACTTATCGTGCACAGACTCCATTGAAAAAAAGGACATGGCTTAGGAATGCTTACAATCATAACAATGCCTCATACCGCGCTCAAAGGCCTTTGCACTTTTCATTGCAGTGTCTTCCAACTGGTCCACAGCTGCCACCAATTCTGGTTGTCTAGCGTACCAACGACGTATGACATCCTGTGACAAACGCATCGTTAGCTATCTGTTGAATAAATCACTTTGTTTACCAAAGGCCAAATGGCTTCAGGCCATAATATGTGGTCACATGGTAAAGTCGGCCATCCAGAGGTGATTCGCCAATGTGATGATGGGGACAAACATTGGTGTGATATTCACCAGCAAAACAAACGTGTACCTGTGCAAATTCAAGAGAGTTTTAGGAATACTTTACGATTTAATATTTTAATGCATCCAACGACCATGGGTGACTCAATCAGTATGTTCTAGCCAATTCCAGTTTTGGGACAAAACTTGTGCAAAATAAGTCTATTTTTTGCATTAAATTAAAGCATCAATTGTGAGTTTTTCATGGGTTGAAGCTAAATGGTAATCTTACTTTAATTTGCAATTGGTCACTGGCTTTGACAGCAATAGTTTTTTATTTATTTATTAGAGACCCTCGGTATCAAAAAGCTACATATATTAAACACACTGGTTGAAATGGAGCACCTCGCCGCCATTAGAGCATTTAAATTCCATCAGATGTGGCAATAAATGTGAATCGTTGCCCCCAGCCTGCTGGCTTCACGCAGAAGATGCCAACATATTTTGGTTCCGTCACTGTAGTTTTTTCAAGAATGAAACCTCATCTTTTGGGAAGCTTTGACAGCAAACAATGATTTAACGATATCTATTTCGACATGCCTGGTGTTGGCTAAATGGTTAGGGTGGTGGGCTTGGGATCCCAGGATCCTGAGTTCAAATCCAACTCAGCTGTTCAATTAATACCAGGTGGGGTTGACTCTGCCCGTCATCCTTCCGAGGTGGGCAAAATGAGTGCCAGCTTGCTGGTATCCTGTGTCGGAGTGGCAACCCGTCCAGGATTGTGCCCAATAGCCAAGGAGACTGCTTAGGCAGCACCAATGCACTGCACAAAGTATGGTCCCGATGGATGGATGGATTTCGACAAGCAGTATTTATGTTTAATCACTTTCCAGCAGAAAACAACCTGATTTCTTCGTGTCAAATCATTCAGCTAAAGGAAGGCCTCCATCATCATGAAACATCAGGCGATACCTTCTTATTTAAGCCTGGTTTTGGTTTAATGGTTAAGGTGGCTGTGTTAAGATATTAGGGGTCCTGAGTTTGAGCCCCTGTTTTTTTCCTGTTAAATAACACCAGGTGGGTTGACTCAGCCTGTTATCCTTCCAAGGTCGGCAAAATGAGTATCAGCTTACTGGGAACAGGGGGCACTATCAGCGGCATGGCCGTGCTCCCAGCAACAATGTCACCAGCAGCCAAAGGCTGCATATGAGGTAATATGGCATTGGGAGCACACCGAGAATAAGGTGTGATCGCATACCATATTCACAGAATGAAAGAATGCCTATGAGGGTGTTGAGAAGTGGTGGTTATTAAAAAGGTTGCGTGTTAACCTCGGCCTAATACGAAGTAGTTTGACATGTCTATCCCTTTCTCCCTTTCCTTCTCTCTCTCATGTTGGGGTACAGGAAAAATTGGGGTATAGAGATAGTGTCGTGTCCCTGGTTTGGTGGGAATGTGGAGATGACACAGGCCTGGTGGGCTGAATGGCCTCCTGTGTTTGGATTTCCTTGTGTGTAATTCATTCAATGTCTCATTGACAATTAGAAAAGCCAGAGCAGCTACATTTAATGCTTGCTCAATGGATGAAATTATTTAAATTTTAACTGCTTTTCAAACACATCCTGTGGTCATACAAACCAGAAACATTCTTCTGGAAGAAGCATTCCTTGGAAATAATTAGCAGAATCACATGAAAACTAGTACTCCAGTACATCGTAGAGGAGGAACCTGCAGCAAGTTGCGAGCAAGTCGAGTGTGCCCAGTGTAGACAAGCACCAGACGTTCCTCCAAAATGCGAGTGTGTTGTGGAGTCAATGTCTCCACCTCCACGTGAAGAGGTAGCGTGGACTTGGAACGCCCAAGCTTCACTCCAGGGTACAGACCTCCCAATTGGTCTTGCCAACCACCCCCTGCACAAAGCCACCCCATGCATACACAACCTTTTTAACAACTCTCTGTACCGTGTACAAAATAAAGCAAAAACGTGGTCTGAAGACTGAAGTGAGAAAGTAACAAGATAATTCCGATTATCATTTCTTGAACTAACAATGGATTCACTCCAGACAATCTATAATGGAGAACAGCAGTCCAGTATTTAAGGCAGTAGCTGAACTACATGGACCAACACAGTGAGACGATCAGCAGCTTGCATTGTATGTACAGGAAATGGTGCAAATGAGTAGCAATCCAAACCAGTAGTGAGTGCCTGTTCCACAAGCAACACAGCATGCAGCAATGAATGCCGATCGTAAGGTGTGCCTTGTATTTCTCCCAGCACAGCGAGCACTGCACCGGCAAGGATGCTGCTCGTACCTGCGAATCATAATGACACACCATAGGGCCGCATAATAGTAGCACACCAGAAACTAAATGTGTTACAAATGTGCCGGACATTCTCATGTGTTCTTTCCATTCATTCTACCAAAAGAACGACTGTGGCTACTAATGATGTCGGATATTATTGTGGCAGGATTATCATATTATGATCTAATTTAAAGGTTATTCTGGATATATATATATATATATATATATATATATATATATATATATATATATATATATATATATATATATATATATATATATATATATATATATATATATATATATATATATATATACATACATACATACATATATTATTATGGCAAGAATATACTTTAACACATAAGATGATATGAGAACATACAAAGGCTTTTCTGCAGGCCAGGCTTTAACCTTTAACCTCAGGTGGGAGACTGCTTTTAAGTGATAGGATGCTCACAGCCACCCGGGGCGGTAACTTAGGAGTCTTGAGTGGCAGATAGTTTCTGTTGGGTTTCTCTTGAGTGTTTCTTTTGAATCAGATGAGGTTTTTCTACTACAAGCTCTTGGGGCAAGTTGCCAGATGGGAGATTTATAGGTTTTGGGGGTTTCCTTCTGCATTATGGGTTGCATTCCTGGTTCTGCAGTGCCTGCTAGAGGGTACCATTGAAGCCGATGTTCCCACACGCTTGTCGCCAGAAAGCTGGAGGCCCAAACTTGGATGTCGCGCCTTAGGAGGCTGCCTCATCATCTGATGCATAATCTCGGGTCCCCTTCTCTGCTTGGTAGGGACCGGTACTGGACCGAGCACGGGATTCCGGGAGGCTCTTCCGAGGCCACTAGTTTGCATTGTTGGTGCCATCTGGAACACTCATTTGTCTGCAAAGTCCCCTGAAGTCCTTTCGCCTAAATTTTACTGTGGGCTAATCATCTGTGGCACCCCCATCCTACATTTTCCCCATATTCTTTCTTTGCTTTTCACCTGGGGGTGAGGAGCGGACTCTTGGTTTTTTTTGGTCTCAACCTTCCGCTGTGGTGTTGATTGAAATTAAAATAAATAAAAAGACCTGGACTCCAAACATCATCAGCCACTGTTCAGATGGGAACATTAAATAGGCCAAACAAAGTAAGTATCAAAATTCATATGTCAAAATCAAATTTTCCTATATTTTTTAGTGTTCACATAAAAGTTAGAAATAAAAAGGAAATGTATTAATGCTCTTAACAATATCTTATGTGGAGGAAGGAAGACTCCTTCACTCGGTGTGCACAAATGGCAACTGATGCATGATGGTTTTGAATGTCGTATTGTGTGCGATACTGCACAGCGCATACCTAGGCCAGAGCCGTGAGGAAGAACAGACCACGCGTGAAGCTCAAGACCTGTGGTTGTGACGAGCTGTTCCTGCAGGCTGGTTGTAGAATGTGGATCAACCAGGCCACTGACCACACATGCCGCCTTGAGCAGTGCCGCTAAGTGAAAGGACAAAAATAATCAAGAAAAGGTCATTATCACCTGTGCTGTTAACGGAGTGATAAAAAAAAAAATACTGTTGCACATAATAGGTTTTATTACAAAGCTACCTTGTAAAAATGAAGCAGACTAACCCTCGTTTTTAAAATACAACTACCATCTTTTATTACCTTGATACCTTATCGTCTTGGATAAGATGGAGATTTTTATTTTATTTTATTTTTGTGTTGCGGATATGTGAACAGGGGGTAACGGGTGTAAAATAGATTCGTTATAGAGTTCCATTAATACATGTTTAGCATAAGTGGGTGGTTTTTGTGTAAAACAATGGAGCACTTGATGAAGTTTGTTCAGGAGATACCAATTATGACCCCTCCCCACCAGAATGTGTCTATAAGCTTCCCCACCGTTCCCCTTCATTAAGTCTTTAAAGTCTAAATAATTCCCTATGTAATATGGGTATTTGCTCTCTTTAAAGTGGACTGATTATTATAGATACCTCCACAAGCCCAGAACCCCACACCCCCACACCCTCCAGAGACTGGGCAGATAACCAACTGGCACATGAAAAACTCTCTCCATGTTCTAAAAAAACATGGTCATGAGGTAAGGGAAGCTGAGGGGACGGCAATAATTTGTGGCAACTCGGGACAGGGAGTTTGGTTAGAGTTAAGGACAAACAGCGAGGGGGGGAGCTAAAGTAGGTTCAGAGAGTTGGCACCGAGCAGGGAGTTGCATGGGCAAGAGACCTCCTGCGGAGTCAAGCAGGTGGACACGACGGCCAAAAGAGATGAGACTCAGTAGAGCTTGACAAACAAATGTACAGACCCCAAGAGGTTACGGGGCCAGAACACGCCGCCGCCAGACGCATCCCTTCCCGCCAAGAGCTCCACCATCCCAGCTCCCCCCTCAAACCGACCGAACCCACACAGGCATCACGTGTGGATCAGGTTTTTCTTCCACTGTCTCGTGACCTGTCCCTGTCTGAATACACATGGTGTGAGTACTTTAAGTCATCATGGAAGCTGTCACAATTTGTGGGAGCATGGGTTTATCATGTGAATTGTGATACATGTGCCTTCTTCCTGTTCTCTCTGTCTGTCATTGCTTGCCATATCTATTAAACCCGTTACCGCCATTGAAGTGTCAGCCTGATGTGTGATTCGTAATTGAGTCCCCCGGACTCTGCATAGAATTGATTGATGAATTTTGTGTGGACAGTGGAGTGAGAACGGGAAAGCAGGGGGGGCCGAAAAACACCTCAATGGATAGGTTATGAGCTGTAGTTGTGCACCTTGACACTGGTTTTTTGACAGACATGAAGATGCGTGGAAAAAACTTTTTAATCGCACAAATATATTATATTGCGAGACGCCAACTATGATGACGCTGCTAAACATACCCTTATTTCTGTGTTCCCATAACGGCCTTTAACAACAAGAAAGATAGCTTCATGGTCCGAGGGGACTCATATGTTCAATAGAACATACTGTGACGTCCACGGGACTTGAACAGTCCCGCCAACATAGAATGAGCCGAAACGATGGAGGCGGTTTATTTTTATAACCCAAGGATGGCGGTTTTAATTGCTCTCTCGCAAATAGGGAGACCTGGACACGTGGGACGAGGAAGGTGGCACGAGTCGCTTTTCACTGAGTTAATAATGTTTATTTCTCTAATCAGAACGATAATAAGACTCAGCAAGAGGAGGGATCCGTGGGCGATTCGACGGCAGGTGGTGTGGGTTCGGGCGTGGGGAAAACACAAACAATTCCAATGGATATACAAATCTCAAACCCTCTAAGGCACCAGGTACACACACACACACACACACACACACACACACACACACACACACACACACACACACACACACACACACACACACACACACACACACACACACACACACACACACACACACACACACACACACACACACACACAACGTAGCCAGTGGTCAGACTTGCCCATGGTGTCGACGTAACAGTCACTGGATTGGTGCCGGACGAGCTGGTGTTGCGCTCGTCAGGGGCAGGAGACACGGTGGTGCCGAGGTTCCGTCAGCCCTTCCGCGCAGAACCGCGGTTTCCGGCCTGTGAGCTCCAACCAGCCACCGTGGTGCTGTTCCTGGTGGTGTCGACCTCCTGGTGTAGGCCCAAGACCACTCACAGCCGCCAGGGAGCCAGTTCTAGCGCCAAGATGCGAGCAGGAGAGGGAGGCAGGTCCGCCCGCCGTTCGGTCCCGTACTCCGAGCCAGCAGAACTCCAGAGCCAACCGAGGTGAGGCACGAGGCACAGCAAGGCCACGAGACACGAATAATCCAGGAACGAACCAGCGCAATGAGAGAGCGCGCTCAGAGACAAACAGCCTTGACCAGACGCTTTCTCCCCTATGACTCTCCTTCCTCTCCCAATCTGCACGTTTTTATACTCGAGTCCTCGTCACTTCCAATGGAGCCCTTTTATTGGCCCTTTCCTGTCGCCTTCCGCCAATCGTGATCAAGGGGCGGAGCCATCCGCAGCACCATCCTGTTACGTCACGGCAAGCCTACAGGGAATACTAAAAGGGGATACGCATAAACACTTATCCTAACCCGTCTCCCTATCTAATTACGTGACAATTATCATTTCCCCCTTAAAGAAATTGACATTTACTAGACAACTTATCACCACTGAATTGCTACTTATTACATCGAGATCCTGGTACAACTCGAACAGCATGGCATACTGAATTAAACATCCTAATTACCCTTTGAATGCAACCCCCCCCCTCAGACGTAACAATACCCTTATATTTTTGAATAATAACCATGGTGCGGGTTAAACTTGTGGCCATCAGATAATTTGGCGCGAAACCCTCGTTAGGAAGCTGTAACATCACGGTAATTTTCCCCGGGGTTCGCCCACCTCCAAATTCTAAGTAAACGGGGAAATTACTGTAGGAGACAGGTCATTGGAGGTTCTGCAAGTCAGAAACCGAAGCAAAGATCTGTTTGGCTTTCTCGGCAGACGACTTACGGTCTCCGAGGATAATCCATCGCTAAATGGACATGGAATTGCCAAAGTAGTCCCATCTGCTTTTAAGGAAAGCTTTGGTCTCCGTCAATGGTCATAAATAGGAGTCGTCTCTGCCACGGCTCAAAAGAAAGAAAGAAAAATGGTCCCGTCTAAACAAGGCTTAAACCTTCAGAAACAAAAACTTAAACTGGCCATATAATGTGGCATTCATTTTTGTGATTACCAGGCCATTTACTCAGAAGCAATTGGCACATTCATGTGATATTGACCAGCAGTACAAGCATACAATGGTATATATCACAAGCGTTTTCGAATCAAATTTCAAATGCAACTTTTTTTTTTTTTTTTTTTTTTTTTTTTTTTTTGTATACCTTGGTCGAGGCTCGTATGAGAGCTAACACACAACTCACAGCAAGGAGGCATGAGACAAGAGGGGCGGGAGTGGAAGGGACAAAACATTGGGGAACAGACACAGGTGAACTGTGGAAGGGAGAGGGATGGGGATGGGACGGGGAACATGGCGAGGGGAAGATGGACATTAAAGGGACTTTCAGGAAGGAAAGCAGAATTGAAGGAAGTGGGCTTGGGTGGATTATCGGGGGTAGTTTTTGCGTGGTTTGGCTCACTACGCTCTCCTTTCCACACATCGTTGCAGAGATTGATGCCGCAGATTTGTTGTGTTGGCATGATTTACACGAAAAATACAAACATTTATTTTCTACAAATTTGTTTGTAATATTGGTGATATTATATTTATTTGAAATTTAATTTGTGATAAAAGAAGGTCCAAGTTGTGGTGTATTGGCATAGAGCGTTGTGGGGGTGTGGAGGAGTTGTGATCGTAGTCACGTGTCTGCAATGCATATTGCTGTTCTCGCCCACTAGGGACTTGTAGCACCAGTTAGCAGCATGTGGTAGCATTAGCAGTGGCTTGTAGGTCGTGCGCCTGTAGGGTGCATCGAGTGCGTACTGAAGCGGAGTTACAGGCATCCTACGCCTACCATCTCGCTCGAGGCAATAAAGCAGAGTTGTGTTACCCTCCGGCTCGTGTCTGCCTGTTCGTACCTTCGGCCACGACACCACAGTTTGGCGACGAGGATGTTTCAGATCGACGTGTGCAGAGTGCCTGTTTTACTCGGCATTGACTTTGAGTCGTTGTCGGAGCAATTGGATTGCTGGGCGCACAGAGCGCCGGGAGCATCAGTGCAGCTCGCACGGTACGAGTTTGATCACCTGGCGAGGAGCCCAGGGGAGCGTATCGCGAGTTTCGCCGCACGGGTGAGACATCTCGCCGTCGCCTGCGAATTCACGTCGAGTGAACGGCAGGCTGGGCTCGAAGATCGTTTTATTTCTGGTTTGCAAGCTTCGGAAATGGTTTCTGCAATGCCATGGCTAAAGGATGAGGACATTACATTCAACTCAGAGGCGGCGGCGGCCGTCGCACAGACTCTGAGGGATGTCCGGGCCCTCGATGGCCAGAGCACGACAGGTGATCCGGAGGTCCGCGCGGTGAACCAAGCGTCCACGGCCGCACGCACAGTCTTCGGTGCAGGTCATGGCCAAATGTTGCAACGCGGCCAGTCGGACGGCGACTGTGTGCCAAGTGTCATTGGCCACCATAACGGTCATGGATGGCGATGTGCGAAGCGACCCAAACGTCCCGGTACGATGTTTTGTGCATGACGTACGCTTTTACGTCCCGGGTCGAGTCCTGCAGCCTGGGCAAGGTTTTGTGGATGGAACGCCGATCGTGTTTCAAGTTGATACCGGAGCGGCGGTGTCGATCATGAGCGAGCGCATCGCTCGTGCACTCCCAGGTCTATGCCTTTTCAGGTCTACCATCGGGTTGCACACGTATACCGGTGAAGCGCTACCAGAGGTTGGCAGGGCACACGTCTTGGTCGCCCATCAAGGTCAGCGGGTCGAGCTCTCGCTGTTCGTGGTGCGAGGGGAGGGCCGCGCCCTTTTGGGTCGGAGCTGGTTGGCCCGCATTCAACTAGACGGGACGGCGCCAGTCATTCACCTTGGACGTCCCGTGCAGAGCCGATTCGAGAGGCGGTGGGAGGAGGTTCCTCTTGCGGAGTTCATACCTCCAGGTGCGCCTGTCTCCTTCGGGCCCCGTCCCTCCGTTTGGGCCCGTGCCTCCCTCGAGACCCGAGGGCGAGGTCCCGGTGGCAGGGGCCACGGCGATACAATGTTGGTGTCCGTTCATTGCTTCCTGCAACTACGATATACGGTTCCGGAGCAACGGGGAGCATGCCAGCTGCGACGGGCTCTCGCGCTTGCGCTGTACGGAGGGTCCACCTTCATCTGGATCAACCGACCGGGTTGATGTGTTGGCACTGGGCCAGGTCCAGGATGAGCCGGTCACCGCCAAGCAGGTCGCGGTGGAGTCGGCTCATGATACAGTGCACACCCGTGTCGTTCAGGCGATTTCAACGGGGGATTGGAGCGAACCAGTCGCATTCAAGAAGTTCGCGGAACGCGACCATCGACTGTGTCCTCTTCGACGTTCGGATGAGGACCTGCACGCAAGTCGCCTCAACGTCGTGACAACCAAGAGGCTTGTTTGCAGCGTGGTTCATGATTTGTTAATTGTTGTGTGTTTGATTCTCGCGGCATGAGTGATTAAGCTTGGCGTTATAAAAGCAAATGCCGACGGTCTGCGTGTGAGCAAAATGTGTTTGATTGGGATCGATGCTTTCTTTGATGTGAAGAACTGGCGGACGATCGTTGCGAATAAAGAGGTCTTCCAGATCCCGGTCTTCGATAACAGTCCGCAGTTCACTGCAACGTCATGTGTTGGAATTATACTGTGGGAACGCGCTGTACGTAAAGAGAAGTTTGCATCTGCGCAGACGATGTTTTTGCTGTTGTATGACATTGCTGTGCATCCAGTCAATGCTGATCGCCTATATGGACGTGCGTTGAAGTCTCGGCTGGATTTGCTGCGACCTTAGGGGTCGGTGGCAGGGGCGGTGTTGCGCCCGGCGTTGGTGTGGGACAGCTGGTAATGGAGCCGGCTAATTGCCTGGTTAAGATTGATGGCAGGGAGCCGGGGCAGGTTCGCTGTTCAGCGTCACTCCCACCCCTGATATTGCCAAGGTCAGACGTGCCAGGCATCATGGAGCGCAAACCTCTGATCTCGCCAAGGTCAGCCGCGCTGGCGCCCGCAGGGCTTGCAGATTTGAGGTGTTTACCTGATTCGGTCCTGTCTGAGGGAGACTTGCCAGCTTGTCGGCCGGGGGCATTTGATGGTGCCGGGGGGAAGTTCGCCTGGGGTGTCACCTCAACCTCGCAGGAAGGCGTGTAAGCATGGGCCGCCTGGGGGCGCTTCTGCTGCATAGTTATACTGTGCTCCCGAACTTCCCTCTTTATATCTTTAACACGGCCATTGTTATTATGGTCTGCAAACATCATTGGCTTCGTCGTGCAACTCAGTACTCGAGCACCAGTCTACTGCATTTGGAGTTCAACTCACTCGCACCAACGCAGTATGTGATGTGATGGGGATAAAAGAGTGTATTATGTGCCAGTTTAAAAACAACGGCATTATTGTTACAGGTTGTGCGGATGAAGCACGCTTTTCTTTTAGGCCAGCTCATCTGGGTTTGATTCTCAGCCCGACCATCACCCCAGGGTTAGATCAAGTGACGTCGTACTTGGAGGATTTTACATGATTGATGTCATTTTGTTCCTCTTTGCTTTTTATGTCATGGTATTCTTTGCCAATTATGCTTGTCGTTATAATTGTCATTTTATAATCATACTTTTAGGGGGGGGTAGTGTGGTGTATTGGCATAGAGCGTTGTGGGGGCGTGGAGGAGTTGTGATAGTAGTCACGTGTCTGCAATGCATATAGCTGTTCTTGCCCGCTTGGGACTTGTAGCACCAGTTAGCAGCATGTGGTAGCATTAGCAGTGGCTTGTAGGTCATGTGCCTGCAGGGTGCATCGAGTGCGTACTGAAGCGGAGTTACGGGCATCCTACGCCTACCCTCTCGCTCGAGGCAATAAAGCGGAGTTGCGTTACCCTCCGGCTCGTGTCTGCCTGTTCGCACCTTCGGCCACGACACCACACAAGTGGTCTAAATGTTCAAGGGTCGAAGCCGGTCTAATCTGCCTGAAGGGTGTAAGGGGTCTAAATGGTGTTCAGGTCTAAGTGGTCTGAAGGATCTTCGAGGTCTTTTGGGTCCTGGGTGTCTTTTGGGTCTTCAGAGTCTTTTGGAACTTTTGGGTTTTGAGGGTCTTTTGGGGTCTTTGGGTTTTCACGGTCTTTGGAGTCTTTTTGGGTCTTCGGTGACTTTTACATCTTCAGGGTCTTTTGGGTCTCAGGGTCTTCGGAGTCTTTTGTGTCTTCTGGATATTTAAGGGTCATCGGTGTATTTTGTGTCTAAAGCGTCCTCAGGGTCTTCAACGATCTATTCTAAGGGGTGTCAGCAGTCTAAAGGATCAAAAGGTACATTCCAATAGTGCGTAAACAATAGACGTATAGTCACATGGCTGGACGGACGGAGGGACAGACAGAAGGGCGGAAGGAAGGAAGGAAGGGACGCATGCTGACACCGAGCTCTTTTTCCTGAATGGATGACATTTCCTGAATTTGTTAATTTCTAGCGTTTAAAATAAGTTTCAAAAAGAAAAAAAATATCCCTTTTTACTGATTACGAGGCAGACACCTCTACTAAACCTTCGAGGGGTTATTCATTTTGCAGAAATCGCAGGTGGATATCATGGAGTGATTTGCGGGCAAGTTTCATGTGACATCAATTGTGTGGCAAACCCAAAGAAAATGATTAGAAAAGGTCCCAGGAATAACAATCACAAAGAGTAATTGCCTCGGATTCACATAGAGTAATTTCCCCCAACATATGGTTGGCTTTAGGAGGCATCATATTGTCAAAATGGTCACTTTGTGTAAAGAAATCTAGGCTCATGGAAGAATGAGGTGACAGAGGGTAAAAAGGAAATTAATGTATTGACAGTGGGGCAATGGGGCCATAGTTCAAGTCGAGCATGAGAATGAATAAACAGGAAAATGGGGGAGAGTGGAGGGGAGGAAAACCAGTAACCTGCAAGTGAAAGGGTTGGCTTAGGTAGGGCATGCACCTTGGCATTATTTCATAACCAGAAATAGTTGCAGTTTTCCACCCACTTTTTACCACTCCCCTCTCCCCCCCCCTCCCATTCCTTCACCTCAACCACAAATTATCAAATTTTTCTATCTGCCAACCTAAAATTGTCTGACTCATGTCACACCTGGGGCATGAGGATGTCGGTAGTCTTCTAGGTGCTGTAGCTTGGTACACTCAGCATCCCAACATCCATCTTGCCAACCGGGCCAGCACTTCACATCTCCCTCTCCAGTTATGGGCAGAGAGTCATGGCTGGCAAGTAGCAATATCGGCTGCTCCAGGCGTCTCACAGCGGCACCGATAGGTCGCACCCCGTTTAGGCGTACCGCGGCAGTGAGCACAGTGCCACCATGCTCATAAGCTAATGGTGGTGTGTCACTCCAGCCACCTGAAAAAGCATGCTCACCATGATTTTCTGCAACATGCAATAGTTCCAGCCACTGTCCGCTTGCCAAATTCACCCTACCTGCAAGATCAATTCGCGCAGGACAACTGGCGCAGACCCAGCGACCAGGAGCTGGTGCTGCACCAGGTAACGGTTGTACCCAGCGTCTCACCGTTCCCACTGCTCGCTCAACAATCCGCTGCACTGCTCCCTCATAATGTCGTGCAGCTCTCACAAGCAGCTCAGGCCTGTCATGAGGCATTATCAGCACAGTGACATCTCCATATTAGAAGATGCTCTGCATGTGAACAAAACTGATCAAAGATATCCCTGTCAAAGTTATAGATCACCTTTGACAATCAGGATGCCACCAAATTAGGTGAAAACCCCAAAACCATTGTGCAAAAATGCATAAATAAGACAATCATTCCATTATCAACACATCCTGCTTGAAAATTGGTTTATTATCATGGATTAAAACTTGAAAAGTGCTAAATAGGAGATTTGTTAGAAACACTTGAAAAATGATAGTCATCTCGTTACCCAAGCAGCTCCCCAGTCATCTCGGCCTTGCCCTTCTACTTGACACAATCTTGTCAGCCGAGATGGTACGAGAGTTGGTGCACAACTATTTGTTCACTTTAAACAAGTTTCCTCACAATTAGCTACGACCTTTCCTGGGCAGACTATGCATCCAACCTGACCCCCAAGGCCAACCACAGATTGAGCATCCTCTGTTGTGCCAAGTATTTCGTTAGAAAATCTGAACTTCACAACCTCGAAGGTCTTTGTCCAGAGCACAATGGAATACTGCTCTGCACTATCGGCAAGTGCCATGGATTTTCACCCCTCTCTCCTGCATGATGTGGAATCCACAGCTCTGAACATCATTGGCATCTCCCACGAAGAAGCTCAAACACAAGGCCTGCTGCTCCTCCAAAACAGATATGTTAGAGGTCCCTTTGTTTTTTAACACCTCTATTTTGGTCTTGCTCTCTGTGCTCTAGTAACCCTCCAACCCTGCTCATTTCTCCAAGGATGCATGCATGCATCCAGTAACCTCCTCCTTGTTAAACTATCAAAATCTAGATTTACTGTCGATTTTTTTTCTCCCGCTTGTTTGTCCACATTTCTGATGTGGAGCAATCCCACTCTTCTCCAGGGATTGAAGGTGGCGGTACACCATCGTCTCATGGCAACCTCCATCTCTCTACCTGCAATTTCTTGCTTCCACATTTGCCCTGCCTAATCAAAGCTCTCTTACTCACAGATTACAATGTTCCTCCCTTTTCTTCTTTATTTATGAATTCCTATGCTTGGTACATCCACACGTTGTTCCACAATCTGTACCTTACATTCTTTCCCGAGTCACATTACTTTCCTGTTCCTTCATGACCACAGACGTTGAAGACAAAATAAAAATCTGGCAATGTACTAAACAACGATGCGCCAATCGACCATGAGCTGGGCATGCAAAATCAAGAAAGTCAGAGCTGCATGTGACCGTGTCTATCACCGAATACGGAAACAATATGGACGCTGCCTAAATACTCAAATTAAAAGTGTATCAAAGTATATTAATACTGCTCTCACAATGTTGGTGTTTGGGTGTGAGACAGGAAAATGCTGCTGAGGGCACACTAGAAATCTCAATAGCTTCCATCTGTGACATTTACAAATGTTGGGCATCGAATGGGAGGATCAAATTCCCAACACCAATGAAGTCCTGTCAAAGGCTAGCTCAGTCGGCATCGAGGTTCACCTATGGAACTTACATAAACAAGTGCTATACTCCGAAGCAAGCTCTGAAAACCGGAAGTGCAGAGGCTACATGTAATGCTTCAAAGACACGCTGAAACATAAGAAACATTCCAGACTCAAACGTTGAGCAATTTGTGCCATTCTCTCAAGGAAGGTGTGCATCACTTCAAGAAGGAGCACCTGGAACAGCTGTAAGTGCAGTGAAAATTCAGACGTGCCACGTAGTTCAATGAATACAACCAGTCGAATGGGTTTTTGGCCAGTGTGGTAATCGCTGCCTTTCCGCGTTGGCCGTTGGTGCCATGACAAAAAAAAACAACTCCCCAAATGATCGTCAACGGTATTCTCACAAAACGAAAGACAACGAAGAGGTTACAATAACAAGCTACTTTGTTTTACAGAGTAATGTGTTAATTTTTGAAAATGTCCAACAACTTCACATACCAAGTTCTGTGATGTAAGAGAATCACCAATTACTGGATTACAAAAATACAGGCCTCCAATGATAATGCATCCGTGACTATTAAAAACCATTCGGAATGTCAGCCACCTTGCCAACCAATGTTGACGTTCAATTGCCAGCAGTCGCACACCCTCGGCTTGCTGGCCGGCCTCCAGTGCTCGCAAAGCCCTGCACCACGCAGGATTGCTGGCCGGACCACACCGCAGGCCACCTCTCCCGCCAGCCGCAGCTGCCAGAAGATCTGCTTGACAGGCGAGTGCACGGGCCAGCACGCCTGATGCCTCTGTTTTGCTTGCCACTGTCAGCAAGGGAAGCAAGTAGCAATTAGCGTATAGATAAGAAAACTGATCAGCAATCCAATGAAAGGTGACTTGTTTTTCAAGTTATGTTTTGTTATTAACCAAAATGTCACCTCACCAAACGATAGGGCTTATGTATTGCAATTATTGTTTATCCACGAAACAACGTGTTGATCTGCAATCAAGAATCCAACATAATAGAGAAGTATGAATGATGGCCACATGACAAATACAGTACAACGAAAACTAGAACGGCACTCAGTAGAGCACATACCTCCGCCAGGCTGAACAGTTTACGTTTTGTGTCCTACTGATGGCCATACCTGAATCCGGACTTTCATCAAAATCTAATCCGCTTGTTCTTGTCACCTACCCAACTCATCCACCAAGTTTTGTCACAACCCGTAAACAATGTTTTGAAATATCATGATATTTATGGTTTTTGGCACTATCTCTCAATGATGAAGAATCCTTTAAAAAAATAATTTAAAATTCTCATATCCAGATTCACATCTTCACCGAAATCAAAAGAATTCGTCCTTGTCGCACTCTCAACCTGGCCACCAAGGTTTGTCGGAATCCGTTCATAACTTTTTGAGATCTTGTGCTTCATATACTTTCTGGTCCTATCTCTCAATGGTGAAAAATAATCACTTTAAAAATTGGTGGAGTAGGTATGCGCTCTACCACGTGCTGTTATAGTTTTCATTGTAATTTGAATTATATTTCGAGAGAAAAAATATAAAAGGCATACTTTCCTCCTGACCCTTTTAATATACACACATTTATGGATTAATGCAGACTTCTTACATTTTTACACACTCACTGATGCATTATCTATCTATAATTCCAGGTGTGTGTGTGTGTGTGTGTGTGTGTGTGTGTGTGTGTGTGTGTGTGTGTGTGTGTGTGTGTGTGTGTGTGTGTGTGTGTGTGTGTGTGTGTGTGTGTGTGACTGTGACTGTGACTGTGACTGTGACTGTGACTGTGACTGTGACTGTGACTGTGACTGTGACCGCTGTTTCTCGACAACCACTGGTCCGATCAAATTGAAACTTGCCAGCTATATTGCTGGGGACCTGAGTATGTGCCTTTTCAAGGTTTGATATTAATCGGACAAGTGCTTCCCAAGTTATGGCCATTTATTTACCAACCAATGACAGGACACGTTGCTGTGTGGGCGTGGCCGATGGGGAAAGAGAACCTCAGCCACGTTCCCCATTACGGGTTACAACGTACAGATTTCTGGATAGTGATGACCGTGTATTCAAATAATTTCTCGATTTCTTATCCGCATTTATAGATAAATACAATGCCCCAATCCAGTCGTTGCTTACGAGAGCGAAGGAAACGGCCTGTGTGGTCATTTGAAAGTTATATTTATCTTGCCAAAACGAAGTTTTTGCAAGATATGTTAGTCAGCTTGTATGTTTTTTTTTTGTTTGTTTGTTTGTTTGTCTGTCTGTCTGTAATCACGTATAAAAAATTCTGCAGAGCACAGTTATCATCGGAAATTTTTGTAACTTCGCATATCAGAGGCCTATAGAGGTCCCTTTCAGGGCATAAAATTTTGAAGGTCAAGGTCAAAGGTCAAGGTCACTTTGTCGCAAATCAGGGGAGTTGACGAAACCCTTATGTTTTGAGTAATTTTGATCGGATTGTCTTCAAACTTGATGGGAATATAGTTCATGGTCTGGCGCTCAGCTGATTAATTTTTGGTGGCGATTGGCCTTGACCTTCATGGTTAGCGCCTCAAGTCAAACATATTTGACCCCAAGGTCAAATTTTCAAGTTTTAGGAACCATATCGTGTAGCACCTCAAATTGAACACCTCGATGAGTGCTTTCTAGATATGTCAAGCTTGAGACATTATGACGTCATTTGGTGACATTATGAGGCAAAAGCATATTTTTCATGGTTAGGCTGTAGAACGATTCTCATCAGAATCTCTCGTAGGCAGATATTCCTCAAGGAGTCGCTCCTGGTGGATAGCAGCTCTGTTCACCTCAGTGTGACCTTAAAGAAGTCACACATGGTCACCTTTTGGCAAGATATGGGTCACCCTGCGGGTGACATTGGTTTATTTTATTTTTTGGTTTTTTTTTCGGGGGGGGGGGTGGTTTGCACATAGGTTTTTTTTCTCTTCTCTGTGTTTTTCCTTGCGATGACATTGCGAAATGGCAAAATACGTTGGCGCTAATTGAATAATTGGCCATTAAAACTAAATTTCGAATAATCGTAACTGTGATATGCGAACTTCCGGGCTACGCAGGTACGGGCACGTGAGAGCGAAGTAACGGCCTGTGTGGTTGTTGTTTCTGGCTCGTGGTTTGAAAGTTTTTTTTTTTTTTTGCTGCACATATAGCCACGCACGTACGGGCACGTAGTAGCAATTCTAAATACTAAATAGAGATGTTCGAAACTGACCAATCAAGTCTTATTTCTGATGTTAGCTGTAATTAATGTCCTGTAGATTCCTGAAATATCACAATACATTCTCTTCTATTCAAGTACTGTCAGACCCCGACATTCACGGTCCCGCTATTCGCGAGTTATAAAGTGTGACCTGCTTCTACATTCGCACTATTTTTTTTTTGACACTTCATAACTGGTCTCCTATATCCACCATCGCTGATAATAATTCAGCCTGGGAATTCTTCCACAGAAACCTGCTCTCTCATGCACAGATTCATCCCATCTCGTCTTCAATAATTATCTTTCCCATCCTCCCGCTCTTGGTGCCCTGAATCCTGTGGTGAGGCTGTTGCTATAAAACAACTTGTATTCTCCTCCTGGAAGGCAAATCCGGTCAAAGGCAACCTCAGGTCATTCAATGAAGCCCGCAACAAGTGTGGGTCTACTCTCAGGACAACATCTGTCCAATCTCAAGAATGAGCTTTCAAACTGTTCTCCCTCCTCTAAAACCTTGTCAAGTCAGTATCTGATGTATGCTCCCCTTCCATTCCTTTCTTCACTTCAAATGGCACCACAGCAGACTCCGCTCATGAGAAGGCTGAATTCCTCAATTCTGTGTTTGCTTCAAAATCCTGGCAAATCTATATCTATATCTATATCTATATCTATATCTATATCTATATCTATATCTATATCTATATCTATATCTATATCTATATCTATATCTATATCTATATCTATATCTATATCTATATCTATATCTATATCTATATCTATATCTCTCTCTCTCTCTCTCTCTCTCTCTCTCTCTCTCTCTCTCTCTCTCTCTCTCTCTCTCTCTCTCTCTCTCTCTCTCTCTCTCTCTCTCTCTCTCTCTCTCTCGGTACCCATCCTTCACAGTCGTACCCAATTGCTCCTGAATTCTGTGCCTTTTACACCTGAAAAGGGGGAAAAGTTTCTGGCAACCCTCAACTCTGACTCTGCAACTGGACCGGACGGCATCAGCTCACGTTTCCTAAAAATCTGCTCTGCTGCTCTTGCACTTCCTCTCTCTTCCATTTACATAGGTAATCTTCCATCTGCTTGGAAACATCACACCATTACATAACCAGAGTTGGTGTCAAAGCCACCCAATGCTCGCCTGTTTATACATTTATCGTTTTTAAAAGGTCTAATAATTAATATTTTTTATAATTCTCTAACAATTTTTTTTTGGGGGGGGGGACCAAGTCCAAAATCTAATGGCATGATCCTTGGACCATACCTAACCCCCCCCCACCAAGTTTCGTCGAAATCCTAATCACTTAAAACATGTAGAAATGCAAAAAAAAAAAATAATCGAAATTTTCTTGAAAAAAAGTTGCAAAAATTTTTTTTTTCTCTAACAATTTTTTTGGGGTGGGGGGGGGGGTTTGGAAATCACTTAAAACATGTAGAAAAGCAAAAAAAAAATTCTCCAACAATTTTTTTTGGGGGGGGACCAAGTCCAAAATCTAATGGCATGATCCTTGGACCATACCTAACCCCCCCCCCCACCAAGTTTTGTCGAAATCCGTCAAGGAGTTTTTCCGTAATACAAAAAATTTAGCATTTTCACGCTCACACTCACGCTCACGCTCACACTGACGCTCACGCTGACACTCACGCCGGGGGTATCGCTATAGCTCTCTGTTCTTCGAACAGGCGAGCTAAAAATTGCTAAAACGGATCCCCTTAACAACAGCCCAATTAGCTTACTTCCAATCATCAGCAAGGTCATGGAATCCATCTTCACAGTTGACATAAAATCATTCCTTTTCTCAAACAGCCTCATCTGAGATCATCAATTTGGATTCAAATCTGGTCACTCTACCTTAGACGTGTTGCTTCTACTCTCCCAACAATGGTGGAGGCCCTCAATATCAGATATAAGATCAGGGCCGTCTCTCTGGACATATCTCAAGCTTTTAATACAGTCTGGCATCCTGCCTTGCTCTCCAAACTGTCGGCCTATGGAATCTAAGGCCAACTCTACTCTTGGATTCCTGACTTCCTCCATTCTCATACACAACGTACGGCTCTAAACGGAGCCCTTTCATCTCCTCTCCCTGTCAAGGCTGGAGTACCTAAAAGGTAGTGTTCTAGGCCCAATCTTATTCCCAATCTTCATCAATGATCACACTGACTCTCTGGATAATCTTCTTCGTCTCTTTGCTGATGACTCTACTTTCTGCCCTGACATCTCTCATCCTTCTGACAGACAAACAGCACTTCTTCCCTCTCCTCAGATCTTGACAAAAATCACACACTGTTCAAACACAGTTTTGTTGATGTATCCATGTTGTCTACCCTTTGCATTCTTCCTTACCCCTCATCATTATCTGCATTCCTTGTTGGTCCATCTCTGTCTACTTTCTCCCTCCGCCCTGTTGTTGGTTTTTTTCCTATTCTCCTGCTGTTCCCTTTGTAATGTTGTGTCCTGATTTGTTCTGTGTGATCGCTGTTCCAGGAGCCTAGACCATATTTAAAAAAGCAAATAAAACAATGCCACGACATTCACAGACCCCGACATTTGCAGCATTTTTCAGGAACGTATCCCCCGCGAATGTCGGGGTCTGACAGTACTCTAATTGTTCTACTGATGCTCACGCAGACATCATGATGCCTCTCAAAATGAACAAAAATCTCTCAATCGAAGTATGAAAAAGCAGAATCTTGATTACGGTATACGAGACATGACATACCATCGTCCAGAGTCTCCAGCATTTCATTCATGCCGCCATAATCGAGCGCAGCATGCATTGTCGGCAATAAACTGTGTGGCACACAGTCTTCCAGTCCTGCTGCAATAGTTGCTCTCGTGGACTTCACAAAGGCCTCGCGCAGAGTCATACAGGCCAATCTGCTGTCCACCCTGCCAAGGATCTCTTTGAGAGAAACCCGCCAAGCCGACAGCCATTGAGTAAGCTTGTGGTGTTGTGGTGTTTTCGCTGTCAATGACTCCAGGAACCACACAATGGCATTGAGAGTGGTCGGGCCACTGGGCAACAACACTGGGAAGAGTCGAGCAGTCCAGAGCGAGCGTTCCAAATCCCCCATGCTCCACAGGTCTGCTTCACTGAGGAGATCCACGAAAGGAAATCGCTCAAATACTATATTTAATTTTCAATTGTCATGACATCACACAACACCATTGGGCAGGATATATCAAAAACTGAAAACAGTACAGTACCTTGCAGTAAAAAATTATATATATATATATATATATATATATATATATATATATATATATATATATATATATATATATATATATATAAATGTATCAGAGATAATTAGCTGGCTATCATGTGCAGCCAATGGCTGCTGGTTTCGTCATTTTCTGGGGGCACAGCTGTGCCGCTGATGCAATGCCTCTGATGATGCAATTTTCTCTGCAAGTTGGTCTATTGTTTATCTGTGAGTATTATTTTATGAGGTCATCTTCTTGTTCTTTATTAAGTGGAATTGGTGTTTGCTGTATGTGTTAGTCAGTTAGTGCTTCATGAGTTTGGGGATGGGGTTGGGGTAGTGCTGGACATATGAATGTTTTAAGTTGGTTGTTAAAGTTATTTGGATTTCGTTTTAAAGTTTAAAGATTCGATGTATCGTTGCCAGTTTCGTTGCTGTTGTTGTTGTTGTATTAGCTGGATGATGTTGTTATAAAGAATGGATGTTTGTTCTAATTGTGAAGGGAAGGGGGGAGGTTGTATTTTTAGGGAAGTGTCTCTCTTATATGAACAAGGTGCTTAATTTCTGGACAAAAGCAAATTTAGAGTTGAGCTGTTTGTATGTGACTTTGTGGTAAGTGTCTGTTCCGACAGCAACGATTCGTTTTAAAGGAACATGATTGCGCGCTCGTCATTTTTTTTTGTCTCGCATTGTTATTGATCGCGCACCTGGGAACGTATTTGTGCAACTGTGTATTCCTATGTTTAGAAAAACGAAAATTAAAATCTTGCAACTTGGTCACGTTAATCACAGAAAACTAACGAAAATTGGAAAAGAAAACGCCCCTTTTCCACTTGCTATGCATGAACAGTGAGCCATTTATATTGTGGGTACTTTCGATTTGCATACCAATTTCCCCAAGGCGGTAGAGAATGTGCATGTTTACGCATACTTAAGTATAATGGCAAAGCGTGACGTGGGCTGCGTAAGCACCATACAGTTTAATTGAGCAAATGTAATCACTCTGGTAACAAGCTCAAATGAGCTAAGATCCTCGTCCTCTTCATGATGACGTCATAAAAACGAATATGACGTCATTGTGATGAATCAGGTTTGTGATAAATTATCTGTGCTAATGCCCGGCTTGATTCCCGCAAACAAAATTCAAACAGCTTGCCTAATTTCAGAGATAATGGTATAGGCGATTTCCATTAGCGGCGATATTATGACGTCAACCAATTTTCTAGGAAGAATTTCCAAAATCGGAGAAGGTTACTGCCTACGCGTGGGCTTTCTGCATATACGTGGCAAGTTTCACGAAGATCCGATGAAAACTCTGGGTTGTGAAACAAAAAATGTCAAAAAATAGGAATGACGTCATAAAAATTGATATGACGTCATAGTGATGTATCATATGTGTGGTAATTCATCTCTGCTAATGCCCTGTTCAATTCCCGAAAACAGAATTCAAAAAGCTTGCCGAGTTTCGGAGATAATTTTTAGGCGATTTCCATTTGCGGAGATATTTTGACGTCATAACTTTTTTTTCTTGGAGTAATTTTCAAATACGGAGATGGTTACTGTTTGCACGGGGTATTTTTACATATATATGCCAAGTTTCAGGAAGTTTCGATGAAAACGGTAGGCTGTGAAACAAAAAAAATCCACAAGAAGAAGATGAAGAACAACAACATGAGTAAGACTTAGAGATCCTCCACGAGGATCTAAAAAAATAGAAATAAAATCAGGACAGCGATATTGACAGGAATGATCACTCTCGATTTACGGCTCTCACAGATTTTATAAACATGAGTCGCTGCTACAGGTGGTAAGAATGTTGTTAAAATGTTTGACAGCTGCATTAAGTGTGAAATTCTAAGATGGTAAAGTTGGATAACATTGTTTCTGGGTCTGGAGTATAGGTCCTGGCAGAGGAGACGTGTTCATCGTGGGACTACCAGCGGATGGGGAATGCCTGATGAGGAAGACCTCGACACTACAAACCTCCTCTAACTTCCCCAGTCTTCGGACTATGGTGTGTCCATTTGCAATTGCTATATGAAGGCTTTCTCTGAAAGATACACGAAGTTTTGCATTTGAAATACACCACTTGTGTAAATGTAGACAGGTTTGTGTACACTTATGATAAAAAAAACTCTTCCTTATACGAGATGCTCGTTCTGTATGGACACACCAAAAGTGAGAAGAAATTTGTTCAGTTATTCTTTTGTCTGGTTGATAGAAAATCCAGAAAATAAAAACCTGTTCCCAACTCTCAGACATAATTTCAAACACTTAATCATCTCAGCTCTGATGGCAATATGAATGAAATGAGGAGGCAATGAGGAAGCCTACAAGTGACTGGGTTGAGTAGGTAGGAAGGATTAACTATTCAATTTTTCTGGGACCAGAGATGAGGCAAGTTCTAGAAGTGGCACTTCAAGATGAGCAACAAGGCACACTTGTGAAAGAGGGAGAGTAGAGGAGTATGACATTATTTAAGAAGAGCGAGTGAGGAGGGATCTTGGAAGCAGCGGATGAACGGAAGATGGAAGTGGAGCAAAAGTCGAGAGATATTTTACCCAGGCATATCATGGCCACCATCTTCAGTCCAAACAGATTATAGTCAAATGAGGCAAAGATAGTAGTGAACAGATGTTAGAGCTTGCTGATTCCCAAGAAGAAAACATCCAGGTAGCAGGTGAGTTCAAGATGAATTGGTATAGAGATTTGGTAGGTTAGACCCTGCTAGTGGAAGACACTTGTTTCTGCAGAGGCGTTGTGGTGACGTCATTCACACAATTGTTATTCATACTTGCAGCAGTGCTCGACTGCGGAGAAAACAAGGTGAGGCAGCGATGAGTTCCACATTAAGAAACCCTTTTGGATTTGGCAGATTTACGAGAAATAATTATTACGGACACACCAGCAGTCAGAGGTGACGACTGCTCAGAGCAATGTTGCTGCTGGTCTTCCTTCTGCTGTGAGTGATCATATCAAGGTCAATAGGCCAGAATTATTTGGCAGAGAATCCTCGACTGAGGTTTTGACTTCCCTTCCATTGCATCATCTGTCGATTCAATATTTCCTGATTCACTGTGATCTTCTCAGACATTATTTTTCTGTGAGGACACAGGTGGACAATAATGATGGTAAATAAATGTGATGGAGGTAATTTATTTGTTCCGATTTTACCAATTAAAATTACTGTATTTGCTCAAAGCATTCGTCCAGACAAACAAACAAGCAAAACGCTAACATGCAGGTCGTGGTGCTGACTGACCAGATGCCAGTGTGGAGGATGAACTCTTGCCAGGGCCGGTTGAGGAAAGTAGCACCCGGTGCATCAAATGATACCTGAAACAGCAACGCAAATGAATGAGTGACACAAGAACAAGGCAGAGTCAACTTGCATCTGCGTGAGTATTCCCTTTCACATCTATGATGTGCACTGCTCATTAGTAAGAACAATAGGCAGTAGCTGGTCGTCTTGAGTGATGAGGAATTATGAATGTCATCTTTCATATGTGTTGTTTTGTAGATGGAGTAATGATGCAGGTAGTCATCGCATGCAGTGAGTGGTCTGAAAGGTCGATAAATTAAATCCCATCATTAATTGGTTAACATCTGCTTGGTAATCGATTTACAAGTTTGTGGACATTGGTCTGCCACTGATGGGAAGTATAAAATTTCAAACCACACAAATGAATGTGTGTGGTAAGACATGTACAGACCTGTAATGAATCGTTGGTGCCCAACATAATGTAGAGCTTCTGGGTTGAGCCACCGATGCACACACTGCAACACTGAATGGTGATGCTGGCCAGGTCGAGCCCACTCAATGAATCACAGGCCTCTGGGCCCAATCCAGAAAGCATGCAGTGATGTCCGACTTTTATGGGACCCTATAGTAAAGTAAGGTACACAGCCAAAACGTTTGAATATGAAACTTTTACTTTTTAGCAATCTACCCATAAAAGTCTTCATTGTCATATTATCAGAAGAACAGTCACATATTTTTCTTTCCTTTACAAGATCGAGCTGCATGGAAGAGCAGGCATGGTTTTCCGGCATGGCGAACACTTGGACAAAAGTGCACTTGTGACTGGATTGAGCAGATTGAAAGGAGGGGATGTAAAAAAAAAGTGCGATACTGATAAGTATGCTTATGAAATTTGATGATGATGTGTGAAGTGAAGCATTGAGAGAGGAGATAGGAAACAGGACAGACAGCACAGTCATAATATATATATATATATATATATATATATATATATATATATATATATATATATATATATAAAAACGAATATACATAAATATATTGTTGCGGTATTCGCGCCCGCCGGTGTGCTGACGGCCACGTAACTCGAATCGCGGCACGTCGCCCACCGGACGGACAATCCAGTCGTGACCCTCTCGGACTAACGCCGGGAACCAGTCACGGGTGGACCTTTCGGTCTCACCGCGATCGAGCCAATCAGCCCCCGCGTGGGATAGGGTTGCTCGCCAAATTCGACCTACCTAAGTACCCACGCGGAGGGTAGACCGGGCGATCGCACCTCGCCGCAGGTCGACTTCGGACACGGGCCACTTAAGCGACCCGTTCCGTACTATCAGAATAACCGAGCGGTGTTATCGTCGACCTCGACGGTTCGATTAATTATCGGGCGTATTCAGCCCACTACCAACCCTTTACGTGAAGCAAGATGAGGATTCAATGGGAGAAATGACGAAGCGAAGCGGGAAACAGTTCAACACAAAGCACATTTATTCGCGGCACACGGGAAGCACACATATTCAATCCCACCAAAAGCACACAGAAAAGAAAAACACAATTCCATTTACACAAAAAGCAAATGTAAAAGCGAAAACACAATGCAGAGCTAATACCGACTACCGAGCACACGGCAACACTTATACAATTTTACTTCACAGACGGCGCCGACAACACATACCCAAAACCAAGGAAAAAAATACCCTCAAGGATGAGGCGGGCCTGAGGCCGAGACCGGGTCGGCCTACCCGTCTGGTGATGAGACGCGGAGCGGCGATGGCGCCCCAACTCCGCGGGCCTCGCGGACAGTGTCTGGTAGGGGGTGGGAAAGGGGCCCCCTTGGTCGCACTATCTCAGCGCGGGGGGAAACAGGAGGGGGTTGCTGATGCTCGGGGTATAGAGGATCTTTATTATCCCGCGACGAGCGTCTCCACCTCGGCCAGGTCGCGCTGTCGGCCTCCCTCAGGTGCAGCTTCCTGCACGACGCGAGCACCCCCTCGTCTGGTGTCGCCGCCTTTCCACAGCTCCGTCCCCTCCGTTCCGACTCCAACGCACACGACGAGCAGCTCCACCGCCCGCGAAGTCTTGACTCTCTGTTTCCGACTCTCTGTTTCCGACTCTCCTACTCTCCTACTCTCCGCCTCTGGACTCTCTTCGTCTACTCTTCTGACTGACGAACACGGTCCTTTTATCCCCCCGTAGCTTCGCCTTTGACCCCCTCCCTTTGACCTTTCACCTCGCTCCCCATTGGCCCGAGAAAAAGTGGGCGTGAAGGCTTTTTGATCCATAAATTTGCATATATCGATCGCCCTGGAGGCGGGGCCAAATCGCCCCTCGCTCACCGATTGGACGGCAAAAAGTGGGTGTGTGTCGTTTTTGATCCGTTTTTGAAGCACAAAATCCGTGATTTTGTACACGCTGTTCGGCGCGCGCCCTGCACGAGTCCAACACCGGTACCCACAGGCGGCGCAAGAACGGTGGCGATGCGACGGCTGCGAGGTGTGACGTGAAGGTCGTGGAGGTTGTGGTGAAGCGGCGTTGTGGTTGGTGGTTGATGTTGTGGTTGTGGTGGTAATCATGGCGGTTGGTCCAAAATAAAGATAGCAAAAGAAAAACGGCTATCCTGAAGAGTCGCAGCACGCATATATGACATGTATTCCCACTAGACAACGGGTTTGGGCCTAACTACACATGCACTTACCGAGATACCTCACCTAAGGGACCTGAATGGTGGTTTGCGAATTTGGTCAACCACAACACTACCCCCTCCCCTTTTTACAGACTCGTCCCGAGTCGTCAAATTTTCGTGTGCCATCATGTGTAGTTTTCCCCTAGTACATTTTACCTACGGATCCCTGAGTGCGACATTCATGGTATTCGTGTCCCCAAAATAAATAACCTGAGGGCTGCGTAACTATCTAAACAAACTCACTCACACGGACGACTTAAATAAAATTGCCGGCGCTAAGACAAACATGCCGGAGGCGCACTCATATGTACAGTACATCTTAACCTTAACTTACAAATTTTACACTAAACCATGGCCCAGGATCATTGAACTCTGCAAAAAGAAAGCAGTTAGCAGGGAGCCAGGCTGCCCACATGCAGTCTCTGGCTCAAAACAATGCAGGTGACAGGGAACGTGGCTGGCTGCTCACACGCAGTCCAAGGCCTTCCCTTTTGAACTGAACGCAGTGAACCACAACGGTGCATGGGCTGCACAAACGCAGTCTCCGTGCCAGCTCAAGTGGCACACGCAATGAGCACAACGAATGGATGGATGGACACAAACACGGTGCACGGGCCGCCACTGCAGGCCCGTGTTGTAGCTGCCAACGGGGCAGTTCTCGCAGCTTGCAAACTGTTGCCTTGCGGATCCTGGCGCACATGGAAATGAACAGGGGGGGGCAAAGCAAAAATTGAACGGGGCGGTGAACGTGGGCAGTGGGCATGGCATGACAAAGGTGAGCAGGCAAACACAGCCCGCAGAAGAAGGCCGCTGCAGGCAAACACAGCCCGCAGATGAACTGGCCGGCACAGGCCTTGAAGTACCAGCTGCCGATGAAGTTGGCCGGCCTCCGCCTTGAAGCAAAACATGGCCAGCCGATGAAGTTGGCCAGCCTTTGCCGTTCAGTGGAGGTTGGTGGAGGGAGTGCGGTGGTGCTGGCCACTTGGAAGGCGGGCTCGGACCTACCTACCTGTCTCCCTCCCACCTATCGCCTTTGCCTGTCACTGTACATACCCACTCCCTTAATTTGTCAAACCCCAATTTAGCCCCAACTTATTTTTTTCTTACTTCCCCACTATAAATCGTCCCCTAACCCCCTTTATCGTCCTTGTTCGGCTAACCTATCCTGTCACCTAGCCTACTCCCAACCCCTACGTTCCCTTCCCGGAGGGGAACAAGGGAGAGCTAACGTCCTGTGTCGAGGCCCAACGAAGCCTCAGAATGGCCTCCCCAGAGTTCAGCGATCTATAACCAAAGTGGGTCTAGCGGCCTACAACGACAGCGAGGGGATGGATGGTGCGGAGGGGTACATCTCCTAATCTACCCTAACCATTTAACTGTTAAACTACCCCGGGGCTTTCAACAAGCGCCTCTCGCTTAAACTATTGGTTCTAACAACCCAGATTCCCGTCGCCTGTGTTGGTGTCCTCACAATTTCGGGCCTCGCCCCCCAATTTTCTCTCCGTGCCCTCACACGGTCTCCTGGCTAGGACACGTGGCTCCCTTTGGCAGGCACGACCCTCTGCCGAATCTCCCGCTATGGCACCCCCGGGCACTACACTGCCTCCGAGCCTACCAGCTCCCGAACACCGGGGAGTGCCCCCCATGGCACCTCCCCTGAAACGCACACGTGGCAGGCCGGCCTCCCGGGCCCCTTTCCGAGGGTCACTCGTGCCCACAACACTGCCCACGCGGCTAATGGTGCCCCGGGCCCCCGCACCAAGCAGGCGCACCCGTGCCCACTACTCTATCCCGGCCCCCCATGGGCCCATGGCCTACCGCGGCCGACTAGCCTGGTGCCCGAGGTACCCACTCAGCGATACTCACCTTTCGCAGCCACGCTCCCAAGCCCGTCAACAGGGCTCCTGCACCCCTCCAAATGGGTTTCGAGCCTACACTCCCACCAACAACAAAACGACCTCCATTTTTCAATTTGACTAACCCCCGAACTCACTTTACTCTGACCCCGGGGTCCCTTGGGCGGGAGTCACTCCTCCCCCCAATCACTCATCGCACCATGCATTCCCCATTCACTCCACACACACAGACCCGCTGGCCTCACTCACTCAACATGTACACGTACTCACCTCACAACCCACAACTCTTCAACACACTCACCGCTGAACTCTGCCATTCTTCTAACTACCTCCCCTAACTAACTCGTGCTCCCACGTCATCCCTTAAACTAGTAGCACGTTCCTTTTAACACTACGTGGCTAAGCTACGTCCCCACTACACATCCACTGTCTGTCACTGTTCTCAAATAAATCATTTTATTTCCCAACCTAAATCTGGCTACAATCCCTCTAACTAATCCATTCCACGGACTCCATGAGGACTTACCCCTGCCCCATGAAGTCGGTCTAACTAAGCTAACCCTTCCCCCTAACTAGTTTCCATCCTGTGCCCCGGGTAAGGGGGTCTTCCACCCCTTGCCCAGGAATCCTGTACACCCGAAAGTGAGGCTTGCTTTTTTTTTTTTTTTTTTTTTTCCATGCGCAGCACCTGCGCGGCAACTCAGAGCTCGCGCACTTTGCACCTGCCCGTGACGTCATGCAGCTGCATGTGTTCCTCGTCCCTCCTTGGACGGTACCATCCGGCAGAGATACCCCTCCTGCCGGATTCCAACCCCACGTGCAGCCATGACGTCACCGTGCGCAGAAAAAAAAAACCAAGCCCCACGTCTCGAGGGGTTCCCCACGCGAACACATGTGCTTTGCCCGTTGGAGCTTAACACACACGATCGCGTGGAGAACCCGTCCAGTCCAAATCCGTTATCCTGCCTAAACTTTGTCCGTCCGCGGGATCGGCAAATCCACCGCGTGCGTTTCCGGACCGGGACTTCACTCTCGCAAGCGAGCACGTGGTGGTCTCGTGCGTTGCACAGCACGAACCGCGTGCTCACTGCTGGGTGAACCCGGCACGGTCCCCGAAACAACTACAGCCGCTACTCGGCTTTCTCTCCTCTGTCGCCGTCTCCATCTCCATTCCACACACGCATACCTGCGTGTTACGACGCACACAGTCCACTCCATCACATTCACACCGGGAGATGCGGCTGCGTGCTCCCGCATGCCAACCGACATCTCCCTCTCATACCGCTCTCTCACACACACGGTCTCCCTTGCACACAGCGACCTTGCACACGGCCGTTCACTCACGCGTGCGGGGGCACTCACCCGCGGTGGCTCACTCGCACTCCGTGCCTCATCCACACACGCGGGGGCACTCACCCGCGGTACCTCACTCATACACACGGCGACACTCACACACGCGGTCTCTTCCACACACGGTGCCTCACCCACACACGCGGGGGCACTAACCCGCGGTGCCTCACTCACACTCCGTGCCTCATCCACACACGGCGTGCTGGGAAGCACGTACTCCGGCACCATCGCCACCACACCACTCACACACGGGGTCGCTTCCACACACGGGGACGCACTCACGCCTTGCACCACACACACAGTAGAGAACATTGTACTTTACGGTAATTCTACATATCGACGGTCCCCTGGGCCAGTGCGCATGCGCAGCCTGGCCCGGAGCCAGGGATGTTGTGGGTGTTTCAACCTGTTCAAGACTTGTTTGATTATTGTCGTTCCACGCTAATAAAGTGGTCGAACAAATTGAACTCTGTTCTTATTTATAATCAAACAACTTGATGCAGTCGAGTAAAGATCGTCGGTGCTGAGGAGGACACGACTGGGTGAAAACGGACGACGAGAACGTCGACAGTGAGTTTGGATTTCTCGGGTTCTGTACCCAATCTTCGCCCCCAGGACACTGTACACACGTGTGCATCACCGAAAATAGAACGTTTACTCCAGAATAACTGTTCCTATGGCGCCGGTGGAAGCAGAGTGCCCGATCGAGGGTTGTGACTATATGGCTACACACGCAGAGGCGGCAGTGGTGGCCGCCATGTTGAGTATACACGCCACTGTGCACGTCGCCGCCCCCAGGGCGGCGAGCTCGAATGCCAAGATGGAGAAACTCAAGCGTCCCTCCATAGCACTGGCCGGAACGGGCGAGGCCTGGTCGTACTTCATAACCCGCTGGGGCGAATACAAAACAGGTACTAAGCTTGTCGGACCTGACATAGTCGCGCAGCTACTGGAGTGCTGTGAGGAGGAGCTGAGAAAGGACCTCACTCGCGCGGCGGGTCGGAGCCTCGTGGGCAGCGATGAAGAAGACGTCCTCGCCGTCATGAAGGCGCTCGCCGTCCGGACGGAGAACACGATGGTAGCTCGAGTGGCCCTGTCTAACATGCGGCAGGGACACGAGGAGCCCGTCCGGTCGTTCCACGCCCGCATCAAGGGGCAGGCGGACACGTGCAAGTGTGAAATGAAGTGTACCAAGGCGGGGTGCGATCAGGTCAACGACTTCACCGAAGAGATATTGCGCAACGTGGTTGCCCGTGGCATCGCGGACCAAGCAATACAACTTGACCTACTCGGTGAGAAGAACCAGGACATGCCATTAAAGGACATGATAGAGTATATCGAGGCCAAAGAGTCTGGAAAACGCTCGGCATCGCGCCTGCTTGACACTCAGAGCACGGACGCGATCAGTAGTTCGTATCGGCGGGGAAAGCGACAGGACGTCCGCGCCAAAGTAGGAGCCAGGCCGGAAAAACGGAAGGCCAAGCCCGAAGGAGTATGCATCTACTGCGGCGAGGTGGGCCACGGCAAAACGCCTCAATGGCGCGCCAGACGCGCCGAGTGCCCCGGATACGGTAAAAAGTGCCGGAAGTGTGACCGCCAGAATCACCTCGACAAGGCGTGCCTGGGCGGCCGATCGGCAAGACCCCCATCTAAGGAGACCGACGGGATGTACGACGAGCAGACGGCAGCCTTCGTCGAGCTATGCACGGTCACCATGGCCAGCACAGAGGACGAAATGCGCACGCTTCCCCTCGCTCACCACCTGTACGATGATATGTGCGATAAGTGGATGAAACGCATATCCGACCCGCAGCCATACGTCAACCTCACTCTCACCAACAAGCGCGAGGATTACAAAGCGCTGGGTTTTAACCTCCTGAAACACACCCGCGCGGTAACCCTACCCGCTATGGCAGACACGGGGTGCCAGAGCTGCCTGATCGGCATTAAAGTCGTCCAACAAATGGGCCTGAGTACCGAGAACCTCATACCTGTATCCATGACCATGAAGGCCGCAAACAACAGAGGAATTCGTATCCTCGGAGCCGTGGTAGTCAGATTCGCCGGTAACAGTGACGACGCTCGGAGATTGGAGACGCACCAAATCGCGTATGTGACGGACTCTTCAGACCGCATATTCCTCTCCCGCGCGGCCTGCATGGACCTGGGAATGATCTCGGACAGATTCCCGACACTCGGAGGTAGAATCTGACGACCTCGGGTGTGTGCGACTGCCCGCGACGCGCGGAGCCGCCGACCAAGCCGACCGCACTCCCCATGCCAGCGACCGAGGCCAACAGAGAGGCACTACAGTCACATTTACTCAGGATGTATGCTCAGAGCACATTCAACACGTGCCCACACCAGCCACTACCGAGAATGACCGGCCCGCCACTACGTCTTATGCTCAGTGAGAACGCGACACCGGTTGCCCATCACACTCCCATCTCCGTGGCCATACATTGGCAAGATGAGGTAAAAGCAGGCCTCGACCAGGACGTTCGGCTCGGCGTGTTGGAGGAAGTACCCGTCGGCACGCCCGGGACATGGTGTCACCGCATGGTAATTTGCGCGAAAAAGAATGGCAAGCCGCGACGCACCGTCGACTTTCAGGCCTTGAACAAGCATGCGTTCCGCGAGACCCACCACACCCAATCCCCGTTCCACCAGGCGAGACGCGTACCTAACGGGAAGCGCAAGACAGTATTCGACGCATGGAACGGTTACCATAGCGTCCGCCTACACGAGGACGACCGCCACAAGACGACCTTCATCACTCCATGGGGGCGCTACCGGTACCTATCTGCCCCACAAGGGTATATGGCATCGGGGGACGGTTACTCACGACGATACGATGAGATAGTCGCGGACATTGGTAACAAGACCAAGTGCGTAGATGACACGCTCCTATGGTCAGACACGATTGAGGGGAGCTACTTCCAGGCGGTCCAATGGCTGGATATATGCGGCCGGAATGGAATCATCCTCAACCCGGAGAAGTTTCTCTTCAGCGCACCCACGGTGGACTTCACCATCACCATGACCGACGTGCGACCGTGCAGCCGCTACCTGGAAGCAATCCACGATTTCCCACAACCGCGTAACATCACCGACGTCAGATCGTGGTTCGGGCTTGTCAACCAGGTGGCATACGCCTTTAGTATGGCGAGCACGAATGCGGCCATTCCGGAAGCGCCTGAAAAGTGGAGAACGCTTCCAGTGGTCCATGGAGTTAGAGGACATATTCCGCGAGTCGAAAGACGTGATCGTACAAGAAATCGAACACGGTGTCCGCATATTTGACAAAACTAAGCCAACATGCATCGCCACGGACTGGTCGAAGGAGGGAATCGGATTCTGGTTGCTTCAAAAGCACTGCCGATGCGTGCCAGTTAGACCATTCTGCTGCACTGATGGATGGAAAATAACCCTGGTCGGCAGCAGATTTACACACGCGGCAGAATCCAGATACGCGCCCATAGAGGGCGAGGCTCTCGCAGTCGCGGACGCCTTGGACAAAGCGCGCTGCCGTACTGGGCTGCGAGAACCTGATCGTTGCGGTAGACCACAAACCACTGCTGAAACTCCTTTCGGACAAAGCCCTTCACGTCATACCCATACCCCGTCTCAGGAACCTCAAGGAGAAGACCCTGCGTTATCGCTTCCGCATCATACATATCCCGGGAATGAAGAACAAGGCGGCAGATGCCATGTCGCGCAGGCCAGTTGGCACCACGCGACCTCCACTCATGAACCTTCCAGATGACAATGCCACCATAGCGACCCACCTCCAACCAAGCACGCACACCGACGTCCTGTCCCTCCTACGCCAAACTGAGCCGGAGTATGACGACGACGTCGAGGACAACCTGGCATGGTGTGCCGCGGGCCTCGAATCATTGCGATCAGTAACATGGGATCGCGTCCAGGGAAAGCCACCAGCAGCGTGGTCGATATGCACATATTGGAGTGAGTGACAATGAACGGCATACCCGGCTCAAAACTCGAGATGCCAGAGACAATTCGCGACTATCACCAGTACCGCGAGAACATGACATCGACAGATGGAGTGATCCCTATACAAGGACCGAGTAGTCATACCACCCTCACTCCGCGGCGATGTGCTGAGCGCCCTACACGCTGCCCACCAGGGCGTATCAATGATGACCGCCCGCGCAGAATCCTCTGTATTCTGGCCAGGCATGTCGGCCGACATCAGCGCCACTCGGAAAAACTGCGAACACTGCCACCGGATGGCACCATCACAGCCTGGAGCGCCACCAACTCCACCTATTCCGGTCGTTTACCCCTTTCAGGCAGTGTGCTCGGACTTCTTTGTACACAGGGGTGCACACTACCTTGTGACGGTGGACAGATACTCGAACTGGCCGATCATCTCAAAGTCGACGGGTGGCGCCGCCGGACTCATAAACCACTGACGTCGCGCCTTCGTGACGTACGGGACACCAGAAGAGCTCGCGTCGGATGGGGGACCGGAGTTCACCTCCACCGAGACCAGGTCATTCCTGCACAGATGGGGCGTACACCACCGCTTGTCATCGGTGGCCTTCCCTCACAGCAACTGTCGTGCGGAGATTGGAGTTAAGACAATGAAACGACTTATCACGGACAACACCAGCCCGCAGGGAGAACTTGACACTGACGCTGTGCAGAGAGCGATACTACAATATCGTAACACGCCTGACCCTGACATGAAGATCTCCCCGGCAATGTGTGTCTTCGGCCGCCCGATACGCGATTTCATCCCAATTATCCCCGGGAAGTACAGACCGCACGACACTTGGCATGAGACCCTGAAAGCGAGGGAGGAGGCCCTCCGCAAACGTCATATCCGCACAGCCGACACCTGGGCAGAACACACCAAACGCCTTCCGCCACTTGCTGTAGGGGACCAAGTCCGCGTACAGAACCAGACAGGATTCCACCCAAAAAAATGGGACAAGACAGGCAGTATCGTGGAGGTACGCCAACACGACCAATACGTGATCAAGATCGATGGCTCGGGCAGAGTCACACTTGAACAGGAAATTCCTGCGCAAGTTTAGCCCAGTTCGCAATGACCAGCTGCCACCCCGGTCTATCTATGATGATCTAGCAACCCGAATCACTGTACCTGCACCCGTTGTAACACCGCAACTGCCTGACCTCGACAGCGAACCCGTGACATCTGCGACGCCAACGGGGCCCACGCCGGCACTGACGTCAGTATGCACACCCCGGCGCAAGATGACACCCGTTTTAGACACGCCAGCAGCACCAGGACGAGGCACACCGAGGCGCGCGATCCTTCAGACGCCACCATCGGCCGCTGAAACCCCGAGAGCCCCATCCCCACTGGGGCCCGATGTGACACCACCAGCACCAGCGATAGGTCAACGCCGATCCACCAGAGCGACCAGCGTGCATGCCTGGCACAAGGACTACTCCATGGAATAGTCACACGATGGGCGATATAAACTTTTGTTCATTCATTAAACTTAATATTTTCTCAGCCTTTATCTATTAACATAATAAAGACTCGGAGGGAGATAGAGAACATTGTACTTTACGGTAATTCTACATATCGACGGTCCCCTGGGCCAGTGCGCATGCGCAGCCTGACCCGGAGCCAGGGATGTTGTGGGTGTTTCAACCTGTTCAAGACTTGTTTGATTATTGTCGTTCCACGCTAATAAAGTGGTCGAACAAATTGAACTCTGTTCTTATTTACACAGGGACAACCACACTGGGGATTCGTGTCCCCACAAGGGTCTCCGGGGCCTCTATACCCCCCAAGCTCTCAGTGCACCTGTCCACAGCACTCCTCCCCTCGACCTCGCAAAGCACGACCGAACCCACCTGGTCGTGACTCGCCTCAAGGGGGCATACTCCCTCCCCTCGTTCCTGGAGGAGGCCATCCAGGTGCTCGCACTGGGTCTCTACCCAGTCCGCCAGCTCACCCCCATTATCCTCCACTACCTCCGTGTGTGTGTGTGTGCGTCACTTACCCCGTCTTCATCGTGTTGTCTCTCCTCTATTTTTTCTGTCTCCCGTGTCTCTATACATTTATAAGTTTCTGTCGTCGTCACCTCGTGTCTCGTCTCACACGTTTTGGTCTCCCCATTTAATTTTTCCCTCTTGGTCACCGTCGATTCCTCTGTCACGACCCTCGCCCAACACGCCCCCCGAATTATTTTTTTACCCGCCTCCACCGCGGGCCTGTCAGCCGTTGCACCCCCTTCCAGCTCGTTTGCTCCCACACGTGGAGTCGCCATTCCCAGCTCCCTGGTCACGGCCTTCATGCCCGGCGGCAGGCATCGGGCCATGTTCTGCGTCTCACCCGGAGCTTTTTCGTTTCTTCCTTCATTTGCTGTGTACTCGCATCGATCTTTTCGTTCATGCTTTTCATTTTGTTTATAAATTCAGTTGTGTTTGCATCCATCTTTTCGATCATTTGTTGTGTATTCGCATCCATCCTCGCTGTCATTGCCGCCAGCATGGCTATGGAGTGGGCCATGTTGGGTGCGCTTGGGTGAGCCGTTTCGGCAGGGATCGGGGAAGGGTTTTGGTGGAGGGGGGAAGGGGAGGTGTCATACACCGCGGCCGCTGCCGCTCCTATTTCGGGCTCTGGGTTCAGTTGGGCGAGTCCGTGTTCCTGCACAATCAACATTTCCTGCTCGGGGATTCCATCCTGGACCATGGACTCTACACATTCTACATCCATTTCTAATACCCCCGGCTCCCGCTCGCCTTGAGACGCCATCTTGCTTCTCGTGAAGGGTTAATTTAGCTCGCTCGTAATTTGGAGGGAATCGGGGGTCGCTTCTCTCACCCCTGGACCGATTCCCGTGAATTTCGCTGGAGACAGGAGAGCCCGTTGTCCCGTTCTCCAATACCAGTGCCGCGAGGAGGGCGATGAATTTGTATCGCACGACCTGACACCAGTGTTGCGGTATTCGCGCCCGCCGGCGTGCTGACGGCCACGTAACTCGAATCGCGGCACGTCGCCCACCGGACGGACAATCCAGTCGTGACCCTCTCGGACTAACACCGGGAACCAGTCACGGGTGGACCTTTCGGTCTCACCGCGATCGAGCCAATCAGCCCCGCGTGGGATAGGGTTGCTCGCCAGAGTGGACCCTACCTAAGTACCCACGCGGAGGGTAGACCGGGCGATCGCACCTCGCCGCAGGTCGACTTCGGACACGGGCCACTTAAGCGACCCGTTCCGTACTATCAGAATAACCGAGCGGTGTTATCGTCGACCTCGACGGTTCGATTAATTATCGGGCGTATTCAGCCCACTACCAACCCTTTACGTGAAGCAAGATGAGGATTCAATGGGAGAAATGACGAAGCGAAGCGGGAAACAGTTCAACACAAAGCACATTTATTCGCGGCACACGGGAAGCACACATATTCAATTCCACCAAAAGCACACAGAAAAGAAAAACACAATTCCATTTACACAAAAAGCAAATGTAAAAGCGAAAACACAATGCAGAGCTAATACCGACTACCGAGCACACAGCAACACTTATACAATTTTACTTCACAGACGGCGCCGACAACACATACCCAAAACCAAGGAAAAAAATACCCTCAAGGATGAGGCGGGCCTGAGGCCGAGACCGGGTCGGCCTACCCGTCTGGTGATGAGACGCGGAGCGGCGATGGCGCCCCAACTCCGCGGGCCTCGCGGACAGTGTCTGGTAGGGGGTGGGAAAGGGGCCTCCTTGGTCGCACTATCTCAGCGCGGGGGGAAACAGGAGGGGGTTGCTGATGCTCGGGGTATAGAGGATCTTTATTATCCCGCGACGAGCGTCTCCACCTCGGCAAGGTCGCGCTGTCGGCCTCCCTCGGGTGCAGCTTCCTGCACGACGCGAGCACCCCCTCGTCTGGTGTCGCCGCCTTTCCACAGCTCCGTCCCCTCCGTTCCGACTCCAACGCACACGACGAGCAGCTCCACCGCCCGCGAAGTCTTGACTCTCTGTTTCCGACTCTCTGTTTCCGACTCTCCTACTCTCCGCCTCTGGACTCTCTTCGTCTACTCTTCTGACTGACGAACACGGTCCTTTTATCCCCCCGTAGCTTCGCCTTTGACCCCCTCCCTTTGACCTTTCACCTCGCTCCCCATTGGCCCGAGAAAAAGTGGGCGTGAAGGCTTTTTGATCCATAAATTTGCATATATCGATCGCCATGGAGGCGGGGCGAAATCGCCCCTCGCTCCCCGATTGGACGGCAAAAAGTGGGCGTGTGTCGTTTTGATCCGTTTTGAAGCACAAAATCCGTGATTTTGTACACGCTGTTCGGCGCGCGCCCTGCACGAGTCCAACACCGGTACCCACAGGCGGCGCAAGAACGGTGGCGATGCGACGGCTGCGAGGTGTGACGTGAAGGTCGTGGCGGTTGTGGTGAAGCGGCGTTGTGGTTGGTGGTTGATGTTGTGGTTGTGGTGGTAATCATGGCGGTTGGTCCAAAATAAAGATAGCAAAAGAAAAACGGCTATCCTGAAGAGTCGCAGTACGCATATATGACATGTATTCCCACTAGACAACGGGTTTGGGCCTAACTACACATGCACTTACCGAGATACCTCACCTAAGGGACCTGAATGGTGGTTTGCGAATTTGGTAACCACAACAATATATATAAACAGATATATATATACATATATATATATATATATATATATATATATATATATAAACACATATACATATATATATATATATATATATAAATAAACACATATACATATATATATATATACATATATAAATAAACACATATACATATATATATATATACATATATATATATATATAAACACATATACATATATATATATATATATAAACACATATACATATATATATATATATATATATATATATATATATATATATATATATACATATATATATACATATATATATACATATATATATATACACATATATATATACATATATATATATATATATATATATATATGTATATATATATATATATATATATATATATAAACACATATACATATATATATATATATATATATATATATATATATATATATATAAACACATGTACATATATATATATATATATATATATATATATATATATATATATATATATATATATATATATATATATATAAACACATATACATATATATATATATATATAAACACATATACATATATATATATATATATAAACACATATACATATACATATATATATACATATATATATATGTACAATTATACATATATATACAAAAAACATATACATATCTAGGTGGTCCTTATTCCTCAACTTCAGATTTTCTGAGCTCCAACCCCCAGGATTCATTGGAAGAGTCGAGAAAACTCTTCTGGTGTTTTTATTTCAAATTCCAACAACATTTACCTCTCCCTCATCGACCTTGAAGTTTAGCCTCATTTTCTCGGAGCGGCTGACATTAGAACGACGACATATCGACCTGTGCTGAACTTTAAAACGCTCCTGTAATGTCCAATCGTCTCTTTTGATGTGATACGTCGATCTGTGTGTTTGTGTAATGTGTATTACTCGTTCTTCTCACCGCCCCCCTAACAAATATTTTTTTTTCAGGGTGAAACTTCAAGGTCGATGAGGGAGGGGTAAATGTTGTCAGATTGGAAAAAAAAAAGTTCACTAGGAGAGTTTTCTCGACTATTCCAACGAATCCCGGGGGTTGGAGATTAGAAAATCCGAAATTGAGGAATAAGGACCACCTTAATATGTATAAGTATATGTATGTATATATATATATATATATATATATATATATATATATATATATATATATATATATATATATATATATATATATATATCGTTATGGCTGTGGAAATTCGCAGAACACCATGAAGGATATCCCCAAGATCAGTTATATCGCTAAGTGTGTGTTCAGATAGATTTCCCCACCGTGGTCTTAAGGGAATTATTCATGTTATCAGGCTGTGATCTTTGAGTTAGGAGTTATTCTTTGCCATCGTTATTTTGGACCAACCACACCACCAACCACCTTTTTACAAGCACCCAACTACACCACCCTCACGACCACCACCCAACGCCAACCACGCCACCATTACAACAACCACACCACCAATCACCTTCTCCACACCCATGCGACAACCCTCTCCGCATCGAAAACCGTCTCTGCCATGGAGAAAGAAGAAGGCATTCCAATAACGCATGGATTTTTCCTCTTACTTCCCCGCGCTTCGGGACGGGGGAGGGGTGAGCGGAGGGAGAATAGAGAAGCGCTACCAGGATGATTGCTACAAAAAACCCCGACCCACGAGGAAAACGCCCCCCTTCTGGAAGTTTCCCGCAGGAGCTGGAAGGAGGGTGGGGCAAGAAGGGAGGGGGAATAAAAGGGCGCGCTGGATGCAGCGTAGGGAGCTGCGTGGAGAGAACCAAGTCGAGAAGCGAAGGGAGTTGGTTGTAGGTCAGTCGGTGGAGGTCTCGGTCTGGGTGGAGCAGTCAGTCGGTGGAGGTGCTTGAGAGGGTCCATCGAGGGTCGCCCAACCAAGTCACCACGAGGGTGGAGGTAACCTGTGACGGCCTCTGGGAGTCCCTTCGGTCAACCAGGCTCCTTGGACATAAAGGCCTACGGGTCCAGTCTGACCCCCTTGTCTATGAGGGTGGTCTTTTCCCTGTTTCTTTGTGTGAATGTTGTCGTGCCATGTCCCGCAAGTAAAACTGTGTAAGTGCTCGTAAATAATAATAACCATAGATTGTTGTAGTGTTTTTACCTTGCTCGTGTCTTGTCCCCATCCCCTATTGATTGCATACGTGCCTCCCTGTTTACGTGTGCATTATAAATAAATGTCCTTGTGTGAATGTTAACCCGTTCGTCGTGTCCTTTTTCCCCAATTTAACTGCTATCTTGCTTTCGGAATGTTAGTTGGTTTTTGAATAGCCGATAATAGAATCGGGTCCAACGAGGCCTGGCAATAATACACCGCTCGGTTATCCCAGAATGGAACGAACCGCTTAAGCGGTTCGTGGCCAAGCAGGCCTTCGTTGAGGTACGGTCTCTCAGTAGTCTGCCCGCGCGAATACTTAGGTATATCGATAATTCGGCGATTGACCCTGTCGTGCGTGGGTAGAGTGTTGACTAGGCCGTGGTGTGCGCTTGGAGCACACCCGTGACTGGTTTTCGGCATTGTTCCGGAAGGTCGCGACTGAATTGAAAGGGAAATCGGCCAATTGAAGGAAACAACGAGATTGCAGAATAAGGAACAAGAGAGACAGTGGAATAAAAAGCAAAAAGTGTATGAATTTGAAACTGAACAACAAAAGGAAAAAACAAGGTTCGAGTATGAGGAGATAGTGACAGAACAAGGATTGAAACAGGAAAGGGAGATTAACCAATTGAGGGAAACTATAAGATTGGAGCAGGAAGAACGTGAGAGACAGTGGGATAGAAAACAAAAAGAACATGAATTTGAGGTTGACCAATTGAAAGAAAAAGCAAGGTTGGAGTACGAGGAGATAGTGAAAGAACAAGAAATGAAACAGGAAAAGGAAATCAACAAAATGAAGAAAACGATGAGATTGGAGAAGGAAGAACATGAGAAGGTGGGATAGAAAACACAAAGAAAACGAGTTTGAAGTTAACCAACTCAAGGAGAGAGCAAAATTTGAGTCCACGGAGATGGAAAAACTCCAGAAAGATAACGAACAGCTAAGGGGGCTTAGAGAGGAAGAACGACTCAAAAGGAGCCAGGAAGTAGAACGGCACAATAAGGTGGGATGTGTGACAGCACCACAAGGAGTAATGTTAGTGGTGCAGGACTTGATTGACACCACTCGTCGGATGAAAGAACAATTAGGGCAACCCTGATAAAGGAAACACAAATAAAAACAGAGACAATGAAGGAAAAGGAAGTATTGCCAGAGACACGGGAGATAGACCGAGTCGAGATTGAATTAAATAGACACGAAGAGACAACAGAAATAAAATGTATAGAGACTCGGGAGATAGAAAAAGTAGAGGAGAGACTACACAATAAAGACGGGGTGAAAGGCGAGCACACACACATGGAGGTAGTGGGGGACAATGGGGGCGAGCTGGTAGAATGTCTCATGACCCGGTGCAAGCAGCTGGATGGCCTCCTTCAGGAATGGAGGGAGACGCCATGCTCCCTTGAAGCGGATCTCGACCAGGTGGGTCCGGTTGTGCCGAACGAGTTAGAGGGGGCGAGTGCTGTAGAAGGGTGCACACGGAGCTTGGGGGGTTTGGAGACCCCGGGACCCCTTGTCGTGGCACAAATCCCCAGCGTGGTCGTCCCGGTATGTGTTCACGAGTGTGGCGAAATGTGTGCTGAAGAGCACGCATGGCGTGGGTGACAGGTTGTGTGTGAAAGGAACCGCGTGTGTGAGTAAAATGGTGTGCGAGGTTGCGAGTGAGCCGAATCGTGTGCCTCCCAGCACACCGTGTGTGGATGAAGCACCGAGTATGGTAGGAACAGCGTGTGCGAGGGAAATAGCGTGTGTGGTTTCGAAATGTGTGAGTGAAATGGCCGTGTGTGAGAGAGACCGTGTGTGTGAGGTCGCTGTATGTGAGGGAGATGGCGGTCGGCATGCGGGAACATGCAACCGCATGTCCGAGTGTCATGGAGAGGTGTGTGAGCATCGTGGCACGTGGGAGTTTGTGCGTGAGAGTGCGACGAAGACGGTGCCTGAACGTGGACAAGGGCCGAGTAGCGGCCGTAGCTATTTTGGGGACCGTGCCGGGTTTGCACGGCAGCGTGTGCGGGGTCCATGCTGTGCTACGCACGAGGCCGCCACGTGCGCGCCTGCACGAGTGAAACCCGGTCCGTAAACGCCGCGGTGGATTTGAGCCGACCTCGCAGACGGACAGAAGATCGGCTGGGATAGACGAATTTGGACCGGATGGGTTCTCCAGGCGAGCGTGTGTGAAGCTCCGACGAGCAGAGCACATGTGTTCGCGTGGGAACCCCTCGAAACGCGAGGCTTGTTTTGAATGCACAGGCTGACGTCGTGGCTGCATGGTTGGAATCCGGCAGGAGGGGAAATCCCTGCCAGATGGTGCCGTCCGAGGAGGGACGACGTGCGCGAAGTGCGAACAGCTGCCATGACGTCACGGGGAAAGGGCGCAGGTTGCGAGTCGCCACGCTGGAATGCGCATGAAAAAAAAGAGCAAGCCTCGCTTCGGGTGAACAGGATTCCCGGGCAGGGGGTGGAAGACCCCGCTGTCCCGGGCACAGGAATGGAACTAGTCAGGGGGAAGGGTTAGTGTTAGTTAGACCGGCTCCATGGGGCAGGGATAAGTCCTCACGGAGCCCATGGAATGGAATAGTTAGAGGGATTTTAGTTCAGATTTAGGATGGAAAAGGGATTTTGGAGACATTGACAGACAGTGAGTGTGTAGAGGGGACTTAGCTTAGCTACGTAGATTAAAAGGATGTGCTACTAGTTTAAGGGATGACGAGGGAGCACGAGTTAGTTGAGGGATGTAGTCAGTGGAATGGCAGTGATCAGCGATGATTGAAATGAAATGGAAAATGTACTTGGTCAGTCAGTGAGGCTAGCGGGCCTGAGTGTATGGAGTGAATGTGGTATGCATGGTGCGATGAGTGATTGGGGGGAGCAGTGACTCCCACCCAAGGGACCCTGGGTCAGTGTAAAGTGAGTTAATGGGTTAGTTAAATTTACAAAATGGAGGTCGTTTTGCTGTTGGTGGGAACGTAGGCTCGAAACCCGTTTGGAGGGGTGCAGGAGCCCTGTTGACTGGCTGGGAGCATGGCTACGAATGGTGAGTATCGCTTAGTGGGTACCCCGGGCACCGGGCTAGTCAGCCGCGGTAGGCCAAGGATCCAGTGGGGGTCGGGATAGCGTAGTGGGCACGGGTGGGCCCACATGATGCGGGGCCCGGGGCACCATTGGCCACGTGGGCAGTGCATTGGGCATGGGCATCCAGGGAAGGGGCCCAGGGCACCAGCCTGCCACGTGAGCGTTTCAGGGGAGTTGCCAGGGAGGGCACTCCCCAGTGTTTAGGGAGCTGGTAGGCTCGGAGACAGTTGTAGTGCCCGGGGGTGCCATCGTTGGAGAATCGGCAGAGGGTAGTTTCTGCCAAGGGAGCCACGCGTCCCAGCCACGAAACCGTGCGAGGGCACGAGAGAAAATTGGAGGGCGAGGCCCAAATTTGTGAGGACACCAACACAGGCGACCGGAATCTTGGTTTGTAGAACCAGCAGTTTAAGCGGGAGGCGCTTTTGGAAAGTCCCGGGGTAGTTTAAAGTTAATAATGTTCGGGTAGTTAGGAAGTGTACCCCTCTGCACCATCCATCCCTTCGCTCTCGTTCTGGGCCACTGGACTCACCGTGGTAAAGAAGATCGCTGAAATCTGAGGAGGCCATTCTGAGGCTTAGTTGGGCCTCAACACAGGAGGCTAGCTCTCCCTTATTCCCCTCCAGGAAGGGAATGTAGGGGTTGGGAGTAGGCTAGGATGACGATAGGTTAGCCGGACAAAGACTATGAAGGGGGGTTAGGGAGACAGATTTATAGAGGAATAATAAAAATAAAATAAACAAAAAAAATAAGATGGGGCTAAATTATTTGTGGTATGTAAACTAAGGGAGTGGGTATGGACAGAGACAGGCAAAGGCGTTAGGTTGGGAGGGAGACAGCAGGGTAGGTCCGAGCCCACCTTCCGAGTGGCCAGCATCACCGCACACCCTCCACACACTTGCAGGACGAGACAAGAGGCCAGCCAGCTTCATCTGCCGGCTGTTTTGCTACAAGGCCTGTGCCGGTCAGTTCACCTTCCGGCTGTGTTTTGCTACAAGGCCTATGCCGGGTCAGTTCATCTGCCATCTGTTTTTGTTCCAAGGCCTGTGCCGGTCAGCTTCACCACCAGCCTGTTTTGCTACAACGGCCTTGTCTTGCCATGCCTTGTCTGCCTGCCTTTGCCTTGACCCCGTGCCTGCTAGCCCTTTTTGTTGCATTTGCCCCATCCATCCATCACAATGTGCGCCAGGATCATCGCGCGTTCTACAGGGACTGCCCTGGATGCAGCCGCATCACGAGACTGCATTGCCGGCCCGTGCACAGTGTTATCCATCACCATGTGCGCCAGAATCATCGCGCTTTCTGCAGGGACTGCCCAGTAGGCATCCGCATCACGGGACTGCATTGGCGGCCCGTGCACCGTGTTGTCCATCCATCCATCTACACCTGCATTGAGCAGCCCGTGCACCGTTTCGTTTGCTTGCGTCAGTGCCTATTCAGTGTTCTGCGGGGTCTGCCTTCAGGCAGCCGCACACGGAGACTGCATTGGTGCAGCCCGTGCACCGTTTTCTGTTCACTGCGCTCATTTCACGGGGGAGGCCAAGGACTGCGTTTGAGCAGCCGGCCACATTCCCTGTCACCTGCATTGGATTCATGAGCCAGAGACTGCATTTGGGAAGCCTGGCTCCCTGTTTCACAAAATGGCCTGTGGGATGACATTGTTGTGTGTTTCTCTTTTCCCACAGAGTCCATCAGTCCTGGGCCATGGTTTAGTGTAAATGTAGAAGTTAAGGTTAGGGTAAAATAGTACATGAGTTGCGCCCCCTGATGTGTGTCGTTGTGCCGGCAATTTATTTAAATCGTCTGTATGAGTGGGTTTGTTTAGTTAGTTACTCAGCCCGTAGGTTATTTATTATTGGGACACGAATACACGAAATGTCGCACTCAGGGATCCGAAGATAAAATGTACTCGAGGAAACTTACACATGATGGCACACGAA